>NW_028270192.1:8295703-8608438 GCF_037043375.1 Chiloscyllium plagiosum | reverse complement strand
ATGCCACGAGCAAAACAAACTGCACGCAATCATTCAATGATACAGACTGTACGCCTTAATTCAGTGGTAGAGATTCTCTCATTGATTCAATCAAGCAAGCTACGTTCATTGATTCATTGAGTCAAACATTATTCGTTATTTCAATGAAACAAACTTAACACACTTATTTAGTGGTTCATATTGCACACGTTCATTCAATCAAAGACAAGGCACTTGTCAAATCAAAGAGTAAAGCTACTCTCATTCATTCAATGCCACAAGCTTCACGCATTGGCAGAATCATACTGCACACATTCACTCCATGAACGAAACTGCATGTGTCAATTCAATGAGTAGAGCTTCTCTCATTCACTCTATGTGTTAAGCTTAACGCTTTAATTCAATGAGACAAACGGCATTCACTCATTGATTGATTCAAATTTCAATCCTTGAGTCAATGAATCAAAACTTATTCCTTGTTTCAAAGGAACAAACGTAACTCACTAATTTAGTGAATCCGACTGGACTCGATCATTCAATGAAACCGACTGCACATTATAATGCAGTGAGTAGAGGTCATCTCATTGTTTCAATGCCGCTAGCAAAGCGATTTACTTCAATGAGTATAGCTTCTCTCTTTCATTTAATATGTCAACATTAACTTTATATTTCAATCAAACAAACTCAACTCATAAACCTCCTGAAACAATTTACACACATTCATGTAATGAAATGCATTTCGCGACTTTTTCAAAGAGTATAGCTCCTAACATTCATTCAATGCAACGGGCAAAACGGATTCATTCTATGAAACAAACATTCATTCATTTATGCAAAATACACGCCTTAATGCAATGAGTTGAGCTTCTCTCATTCATTCAACTTGTCAAGCGTTATGCTTCAAGTCAATCAAGCAAGCTGCACTCATTGATGCATTGAAACAAAAGTTATCCGTTATTTCAATGAAACAAACTTAACACACTTATTTAGTGATTCATATTGCACACGTTCATTCAAACATTTGTCAATTCAATGAGTAGAGCTACTCTCATTCATTCAATGCCACAAGCTTCACGCAATGGCTGAATCGTACTCCATGAACGAAACTGTAATAACTCTCTAATTTATTGAATCCTACTTGAATTCATTCAAAGATACAGACTGTACACCTTAATTCAATGAGTAGAGCGTTTCTCATATATTCAACATTTCAATCTTAACTCTTTAATTTAATCAAGCAAACTGCTTTCATTGAATCAAACATTATTCGTTATTTCAATGAAATAAACTTAACACACTTTTTTAGTGATTCAAATTGCACAAGTGCATGCAATCAAAGACACTGCACTTGTCAATTCAAGAGTAGAGCTACTCTCATTCATTTAATGTGTCATTCTAAACTCTATAATTCAATCAAACAAACTTAACTCATAAACCTCGTGAATCAATTTGCACACATTCATTCAATGAAATGCACTGCACTACTTATTAATAAAGTAGAGATCCTAACGGTCATTCAATGCTCGAGCAAAAGTATTCATTCAATGATGCAAACTGCACGCATTCATTCAACGATACAGACTGTACGCCTTAATTCAATGGTAGAACTTCTCTCAATCTTTCAACGTGTCAAGCTTTACGCTTTAATTCAATCAAGCAAGCTGCATTCCATTGATTTATTGAATCAAACATTATACGTTATTTGAGTGCAACAAACTTAACACACTTATTTAGTGATTCATATTGCACACGTTCATTCAAACAAAGACCACGGCATTTGTCAATTCAATGAGCTACTCTCATTCATTCAATTCCACAAGTTTCACACATTGGCTGAATCATACTGCACACATTCACAGCATGAACGAAATTGCAAGTGTTAATTCAATGAGTAGAGCTTCTCTCTTTCACTCCATGTGTGAAGTCTAAACCTTTAACTCAATGAAACAAACGGCATTCACTCATGGATTGAATCAAATTCAATCCTTGAGTCAATGAATCAAAACTTATTCCTTGTTTCAAAGGAACAAACGTAACTCACTTATTAATTGAAATTTACTGGACTCGATCATTCAATGAAACAAACATTATAATGCAGTGAGTAGAGGTCATCTCATTGTTTCAATGCCGCTAGCAAAGCGATTTACTTCAATGAGTATAGCTTCTCTCTTTCATTTAGTATGTCAACATTAACTCTATATTTCAATCAAACAAACTCAACTCATAAACCTCCTGAATCAATTTACACACATTCATGTAATGAAATGCATTTCACGACTTTTTCAAAGAGTATAGCTCCTAACATTCTTTCAATGCAACGGGCAAAACGGATTCATTCTATGAAACAAACATTCATTCATTTATGCAAAATACACGCCTTAATGCAATGAGTTGAGCTCCTCTCATTCATTCAACTTGTCAAGCTTTACGCTTTAATTCAATCAAGCAAGCTGCACTCATTGATGCATTGAAACAAAAGTTATCCGTTATTTCAATGAAACATACTTAACACACTTATTTAGTGATTCATATTGCACACGTTCATTCAAACATTTGTCAATTCAATGAGTAGAGCTACTCTCATTCATTCAATGCCAGAAGCTTCACGCAATGGCTGAATCGTACTCCATGAACGAATCTGTAATAACTCTCTAATATTTTGAATCCTACTGGACTCGACATAAACTCTTTAATTCAATCAAACAAACTTAACACATAAACCTCGTGAATCAATGTGCACTATTTTTTAGTGCACATAAACCTCGTGAATCAATGTGCACTCACTTATTAATTGAATCTTACTGGACTCGATCATTCAATGAAACAAACATTATAATGCAGTGAGTAGAGGTCATCTCATTGTTTCAATGCCGCAAGCAAAGCAATTTACTTCAATGAGTATAGCTTCTCTCTTTCATTTAATATGTCAACATTAACTCTATATTTCAATCAAACAAACTCAACTCATAAACCTCCTGAAACAATTTACACATATTCATGTAATGAAATGCATTTCGCGACTTTTTCAAAGAGTATAGCTCCTAACATTCATTCAATGCAACGGGCAAAACGGATTCATTCTATGAAACAAACATTCATTCATTTATACAAAATGCACGACTTAATGCAATCAGTAGAGCTTCTCTAATTCATTCAACTTGTCGAGTTTTACGCTTTAATTCAATCAAGCAAGCTGCACTCATTGATGCATTGAAACAAAAGTTTTCCGTTATTTCAATGAATCAAACTTAACACACTTATTTAGTGATTCATATTGCACACGTTCATTCAAACATTTGTCAATTCAATGAGTAGAGCTACTCTCATTCATTCAATGCCACAAGCTTCACGCAATGGCTGAATCGTACTGCATGAACGAAACTGCAATAACTCTCTAATTTAGTGAATCCTACTGGACTCGACATAAACTCTTTAATTCAATCAAACAAACTTAACACATAAACCTCGTGAATCAATGTGCACTATTTTTTCAATGAAATGCACTGCACGTCTTAATCAAAAAGTAGATCTCATTCCATTCGTTCAATTCCACGAACGAAACGGATGCATTCAATGATGCAAACTGCACGCATTCATTCAAACATACAGACTGTACACCTTAATTCAATGAGTAGAGCGTTTCTCATTCATTCAATGTGTCAATCTTAACTCTTTAATTTAATCAAGCAAACTGCTTTCATTGAATCAAACATTATTCATTATTTCAATGAAATAAACTTAACACACTTCTTTAGTGATTCAAATTGCACACGTGCATGCAATCAAATACACTGCACTTGTCAATTCAAGAGTAGAGCTACTCTCATTCATTTAATGTGTCATTCTTAACTCTATAATTCAATCAAACAAACTTAACTAATAAACCTCGTGAATCAATTTGCACACATTCATTCAATGAAATGCACTGCACTACTTATTAATAAAGTAGAGCTCCTAACGGTCATTCAATGCTCGAGCAAAAGTATTCATTCAATGATGCAAACTGCACGCATTCATTCAACGATACAGACTGTACGCCTTAATTCAATGGTAGAACTTCTCTCAATCTTTCAACGTGTCAAGCTTTACGCTTTAATTCAATCAAGCAAGCTGCATTCCATTGATTCATTGAATCAAACATTATAAGTTATTTGAGTGCAACAAACTTAACAAACTTATTTAGTGATTCATATTGCACACGTTCATTCAAACAAAGACCACGGCATTTGTCAATTCAATGAGTAGAGCTACTCTCATTCATTCAATTCCACAAGTTTCACGCATTGGCTGAATCATACTGCACACATTCACAGCATGAACGAAATTGCATGTGTTAATTCAATGAGTAGAGCTTCTCTCTTTCACTCCATGTGTCAAGTTTAAACCTTTAATTCAATGAAACAAACGGCATTCACTCATGGATTGAATCAAACTTCAATACTTGATTCAATGATTCAAAACTTATTCCTTGTTTCAAAGGAACAAACGTAACTCACTTATTTAGTTAATCCTACTGGACTCGATCATTCAATGAAACAAACTGCACATTATAATGCAGTGAGTAAAGGTAATCTCATTGTTTCAATGCCGCAAGCTAAGCGATTTAGTTGAATGAGTGGAGCTTCTCTCTTTATTTTAATATGTCAATATTAACTCTTTAATTCAATCAAACAAACTTAACACATAAACCTCGTGAATCAATGTGCACACATTCATTCAATGAAATGCACTGCATGACTTATTAATAGAGTAGAGCTCCTAACGTTCATTCAATGCCACGAGCAAAAGTATTTTTTCTATGAAACAAACTGCACGCAATCATTCAAAGATACAGACTGTACGCCTTAATTCAGTGGTAGAGATTCTCTCATTGATTCAATCAAGCAAGCTACGTTCATTGATTCATTGAATCAAACATTATTCGTTATTTCAATGAAACAAACTTAACACACTTATTTAGTGGTTCATATTGCACACGTTCATTCAATCAAAGACAAGACACTTGTCAATTCAAAGAGTAAAGATACACATTCATTCAATGCCACAAGCTTCACGGATTGGCTGAATCATACTGCACACATTCACTCCATGAACGAAACTGCATGTGTCAATTCAATGAGTAGAGCTTCTCTCATTCACTCTATGTGTCAAGCTTAACGCTTCAATTCAATGAGACAAACGGCATTCACTCATTGATTGATTCAAATTTCAATCCTTGAGTCAATGAATCAAAACTTATTCCTTGTTTCAAAGGAACAAACGTAACTCACTAATTTAGTGAATCCTACTGGACTCGACATAAACTCTTTAATTCAATCAAACAAACTTAACACATAAGCCTCGTGAATCAATGTGCACTATTTTTTCAATGAAATGCACTGCACGTCTTATTCAAAGAGTAGAACTCATTCCATTCATTCAATTCCACGAACGAAACGGATGCATTCATTAAAAGATACAGACTGTACACCTTAATTCAATGAGTAGAGCGTTTCTCACTCATTCAATGTTGCAATCTTAACTCTTTAATTTAATCAAGCAAACTGATTTCATTGAATCAAACATTATTCATTATTTCAATGAAATAAACTTAACACACTTTTTTAGTGATTCAAATTGCACACGTGCATGCAATCAAAGACACTGCACTTGTCAATTCAAGAGTAGAGCTACTCTCATTCATTTAATGTGTCATTCTTAACTCTATAATTCAATCAAACAAACTTAACTAATAAACCTCGTGAATCAATTTGCACACATTCATTCAATGAAATGCACTGCACTACTTATTAATAAAGTAGAGCTCCTAACGGTCATTCAATGCTCGAGCAAAAGTATTCATTCAATGATGCAAACTGCACGCATTCATTCAACGATACAGACTGTACACCTTAATTCAATGGTAGAACTTCTCTCAATCTTTCAACGTGTCAAGCTTTACGCTTTAATTCAATCAAGCAAGCTGCATTCCATTGATTCATTGAATCAAACATTATACGTTACTTGAGTGCAACAAACTTAACACACTTATTTAGTGATTCATATTGCACACGTTCATTCAAACAAAGACCACGGCATTTGTCAATTCAATGAGTAGATCTACTCTCATTCATTCAATTCCACAAGTTTCACACATTGGCTGAATCATACTGCACACATTCACTGCATGAACGAAATTGCATGTGTTAAATCAATGAGTAGAGCTTCTTTCTTTCACTCCATGTGTCAAGTTTAAACCATTAATTCAATGAAACAAACGGCATTCACTCATGGATTGAATCAAATTCAATCCTTGAGTCAATGAATCAAAACTTATTCCTTGTTTCAAAGGAACAAACGTAACTCACTTATTAATTGAATCTTACTGGACTCGATCATTCAATGAAACAGACTGCACATTATAATGCAGTGAGTAGAGGTCATCTCATTGTTTCAATGCCGCAAGCAAAGCGATTTACTTCAATGAGTATAGCTTCTCTCTTTCATTTAATATGTCAACATTAACTCTATATTTCAATCAAACAAACTCAACTCATAAACCTCCTGAATCAATTTACACACATTCATGTAATGAAATGCATTTCGCGACTTTTTCATAGAGTATAGCTCCTAACATTCATTCAATGCAACGGGCAAAACGGATTCATTCTATGAAACAAACATTCATTCATTTATACAAAATGCACGCCTTAATGCAATGAGTTGAGCTTCTCTAATTCATTCAACTTGTCAAGCTTTACGCTTTAATTCAATCAAGCAAGCTGCACTCATTGATGCATTGAAACAAAAGTTAGTCGTTATTTCATTGCAACAAACTTAACACACTTATTTAGTGATTCATATTGCACACGTTCATTCAAACAAAGACCACGGCATTTGTCAATTCAATGAGTAGATCTACTCTCATTCATTCAATTCCACAAGTTTCACACATTGGCTGAATCATACTGCACACATTCACTGCATGAACGAAATTGCATGTGTTAAATCAATGAGTAGAGCTTCTTTCTTTCACTCCATGTGTCAAGTTTAAACCATTAATTCAATGAAACAAACGGCATTCACTCATGGATTGAATCAAATTCAATCCTTGAGTCAATGAATCAAAACTTATTCCTTGTTTCAAAGGAACAAACGTAACTCACTTATTAATTGAATCTTACTGGACTCGATCATTCAATGAAACAGACTGCACATTATAATGCAGTGAGTAGAGGTCATCTCATTGTTTCAATGCCGCAAGCAAAGCGATTTACTTCAATGAGTATAGCTTCTCTCTTTCATTTAATATGTCAACATTAACTCTATATTTCAATCAAACAAACTCAACTCATAAACCTCCTGAATCAATTTACACACATTCATGTAATGAAATGCATTTCGCGACTTTTTCATAGAGTATAGCTCCTAACATTCATTCAATGCAACGGGCAAAACGGATTCATTCTATGAAACAAACATTCATTCATTTATACAAAATGCACGCCTTAATGCAATGAGTTGAGCTTCTCTAATTCATTCAACTTGTCAAGCTTTACGCTTTAATTCAATCAAGCAAGCTGCACTCATTGATGCATTGAAACAAAAGTTAGTCGTTATTTCATTGCAACAAACTTAACACACTTATTTAGTGATTCAAATTGCACACGTTCATTCAAACAAAGACACGGCATTTGTCAATTCAATGAGTAGAGCTACTCTCATTCATTCAATGCCACAAGTTTCACACATTGGCTGAATCATACTGCACACATTCACTCAATGAACGAAACTGCATGTGTTAATTCAATGAGTAGAAGTTCTTAACGCTTTAAGACAATGAAACAAACGGCATTCATTCATGGATTGAATCAAACTTCCATCCTTGATTCAATGATTCAAAACTTATTTCTTGTTTCAAAGGAACAAACGTATCTCAATTATTTAGTGAATCCTACTGGACTCGATCATTCAATGAAACAAACTGCACATTATAATGCAGTGAGTAAAAGTAATCTCATTGTTTCAATGCCGAAAGCTAAGTGAGTTACTTCAATGAGTAGAGCTTCTCTCCTTCATTTAATATGTCAACATTAACTTTTTAATTCAATCAAAAAAACTTAACAAATAAACCTCGTGAATCATTGTGCACTATTCTTTCAATGAAATGCACTGCACGTCTTATTCAAAGAGTAGAACTCATTCCATCCATTTAATGCCACGAGCGTAACGGATTCATTCAATGTTGCAAACTGCACGCATTCATTCAAAGATACAGACTGTACAGCTTAATTCAATGAGTAGAGCGTTTCTCATTTATTCAACATTTCAATCTTAACTCTTTAATTTAATCAAGCAAACTGCATTCATTGATTCATTGAATACAACATTATTCTTTATTTCAATGAAATGAACTTAACACACGTTTTTAGTGAATCAAATTGCACTCGTGCATGCAATCAAAAACACTGCACTTGTCAATTCAAGATAGAGCTACTCTCATTCATTTAATATATCATTCTTAACTCTATAATTCAATCAAACAAACTTTAGTCATAACCCTCGTGAATCAATTTGCACACATTCATGTAATGAAATGCATTGCACGACTTTTTCAAAGAGTATAGCTCTTAACATTCATTCAATGCAACGGGCAAACGGATTCATTCTATGAAACAAACATTCATTCATTTATACAAAATGCACGACTTAATGCAATCAGTAGAGCTTCTCTAATTCATTCAACTTGTCAAGCTTTACGCTTTAATTCAATCAAGCAAGCTGCACTCATTGATGCATTGAAACAAAAATTATCCGTTATTTCAATGAAACAAACTTAACACACTTATTTACTTTTTCATATTGCACACGTTCATTCAAACAAAGACACAGCATTTGTCAATTCAATGAGTAGAGCTACTCTCATTCATTCAATGCCATAAGCTTCTCGCATTGGCTGAATCATACTCCATGAACGAAACTGCATGTGTTATTTCAATGAGTAGATGTTCTCTCATTCACTCCATGTGTCAAGCTTAACTCTTTCAGTCAATGAAACAAACGGCATTCACTCATGGATTGAATCAAACTTCAATACTTGATTCAATGATTCAAAACTTATTCCTTGTTTCAAAGGAACAAACGTAACTCACTTATTTAGTTAATCCTACTGGACTCGATCATTCAATGAAACAAACTGCACATTATAATGCAGTGAATAAAGGTAATCTCAATGATCAATGCCGCAAGCTAAGCGATTTAGTTCAATGAGTGGAGCTTCTCTCCTTATTTTAATATGTCAACATTAACTCTTTAATTCAATCAAACAAACTTAACACATAAACCTCGTGAATCAATGTGCACACATTCATTCAATGAAATGCACTGCACGACTTATTAATAGAGTAGAGCTCCTAACGTTCATTCAATGCCACGAGCAAAAGTATTTTTTCTATTAAACAAACTGCACGCAATCATTCAATGGTACAGACTGTACGCCTTAATTCAGTGGTAGAGATTCTCTCATTGATTCAATCAAGCAAGCTACGTTCATTGATTCATTGAATCAAACATTATTCGTTATTTCAATGAAACAAACTTAACACACTTATTTAGTGGTTCATATTGCACACGTTCATTCAATCAAAAGACAAGGCACTTGTAAAGTCAAAGAGTAAAGCTACTCTCATTCATTCAATGCCACAAGCTTCACGCCTTGGCTGAATCATACTGCACACATTCACTCCATGAACGAAACTGCATGTGTCAATTCAATGAGTAAAGCATCTCTCTTTCACTGTATGTGTCAAGCTTAACGCTTCAATTCAATGAGACAAACGGCATTCACTCATTGATTGACTCAAATTTCAATCCTTGAGTCAATGAATCAAAACTTATTCCTTGTTTCAAAGGTACAAACGTAACTCACTAATTTAGTGAATCCTACTGGACTCGACATAAACTCTTTAATTCAATCAAACAAACTTAACACATAAACCTCGTGAATCAATGTGCACTATTTTTTCAATGAAATGCACGGCAAGTCTTAATCAAAAAGTAGATCTCATTCCATTCGTTCAATTCCACGAACGAAACGGATGCATTCGATGATGCAAACTGCACGCATTCATTCAAACATACAGACTGTACACCTTAATTCAATGAGTAGAGCGTTTCTCATTCATTCAATGTGTCAATCTTAACTCTTTAATTTAATCAAGCAAACTGCTTTCATTGAATCAAACATTATTCATTATTTCAATGAAATAAACTTAACACACTTTTTTAGTGATTCAAATTGCACACGTGCATGCAATCAAAGACACTGCCCTTGTCAATTCAAGAGTAGAGCTACTCTCATTCATTTAATGTGTCATTCTTAACTCTATAATTCAATCAAACAAACTTAACTAATAAACCTCGTGAATCAATTTGCACACATTCATTCAATGAAATGCACTGCACTACTTATTAATAAAGTAGAGCTCCTAACGGTCATTCAATGCTCGAGCAAAAGTATTCATTCAATGATGCAAACTGCACGCATTCATTCAACGATACAGACTGTACGCCTTAATTCAATGGTAGAACTTCTCTCAATCTTTCAACGTGTCAAGCTTTACGCTTTAATTCAATCAAGCAAGCTGCATTCCATTGATTCATTGAATCAAACATTATAAGTTATTTGAGTGCAACAAACTTAACAAACTTATTTAGTGATTCATATTGCACACGTTCATTCAAACAAAGACCACGGCATTTGTCAATTCAATGAGTAGAGCTACTCTCATTCATTCAATTCCACAAGTTTCACACATTGGCTGAATCATACTGCACACATTCACAGCATGAACGAAATTGCATGTGTTAATTCAATGAGTAGAGCTTCTCTCTTTCACTCCATGTGTCAAGTTTAAACCTTTAATTCAATGAAACAAACGGCATTCACTCATGGATTGAATCAAACTTCAATACTTGATTCAATGATTCAAAACTTATTCCTTATTTCAAAGGAACAAACGTAACTCACTTATTTAGTTAATCCTACTGGACTCGATCATTCAATGAAACAAACTGCACATTATAATGCAGTGAGTAAAGGTCATCTCATTGTTTCAATGCCGCAAGCTAAGCGATTTAGTTCAATGTGTGGAGCTTCTCTCCTTATTTTAATATGTCAACATTAACTCTTTAATTCAATCAAACAAACTTAACACATAAACCTCGTGAATCAATGTGCACACATTCATTCAATGAAATGCACTGCACGACTTATTAATAGAGTAGAGCTCCTAACGTTCATTCAATGCCACGAGCAAAAGTATTTTTTCTATGAAACAAACTGCACGCAATCATTCAATGATACAGACTGTACGCCTTAATTCAGTGGTAGAGATTCTCTCATTGATTCAATCAAGCAAGCTACGTTCATTGATTCATTGAATCAAACATTATTCGTTATTTCAATGAAACAAACTTAACACACTTATTTAGTGGTTCATATTGCACACGTTCATTCAATCAAAGACAAGGCACTTGTCAATTCAAAGAGTAAAGCTACTCTCATTCATTCAATGCCACAACCTTCACGCATTGGCTGAATCATACTGCACACATTCACTCCATGAACGAAACTGCATGTGTCAATTCAATGAGTAGAGCTTCTCTCATTCACACTATGTGTCAAGCTTAACGCTTCAATTCAATGAGACAAACGGCATTCACTCATTGATTGATTCAAATTTCAATCCTTGAGTCAATGAATCAAAACTTATTCCTTGTTTCAAAGGAACAAACGTAACTCACTAATTTAGTGAATCCTACTGGACTCGACATAAACTCTTTAATTCAATCAAACAAACTTAACACATAAACCTCGTGAATCAATGTGCACTATTTTTTCAATGAAATGCACTGCACGTCTTATTCAAAGAGTAGAACTCATTCCATTCATTCAATTCCACGAACGAAACGGATGCATTTAATGATGCAAACTTCACGCATTCATTCAAAGATACAGACTGTACACCTTAATTCAATGAGTAGAGCGTTTCTCATTCATTAAATGTGTCAATCTTAACTCTTTAATTTAATCAAGCAAATTGCTTTCATTGAATCAAACATTATTTCTTATTTCAATGAAATAAACTTAACAGACTTTTTTAGTGATTCAAATTGCACACGTGCAAGAAATCAAAGACACTGCACTTGTCAATTCAAGAGTAGAGCTACTCTCATTCATTTAATGTGTCATTCTTAACTCTATAATTCAATTAAACAAACTTAACTCATAAACCTCGTGAATCAATTTGCACACATTCATTCAATGAAAGGCACTGCACTTCTTATTAATAAAGTAGAGCTCCTAACGGTCATTCAATGCTCGAGCAAAAGTATTCATTCAATGATGCAAACTGCACGCATTCATTCAACGATACAGACTGTACGCCTTAATTCAATGGTAGAACTTCTCTCAATCTTTCGACGTGTCAAACTTTACGCTTTAATTCAATGAAGCAAGCTGCATTCCATTGATTCATTGAATCAAACATTATACGTTATTTCAGTGCAACAAACTTAACACACTTATTTAGTGATTCATATTGCACACGTTCATTCAAACAAAGACCACGGCATTTGTCAATTCAATGAATAGAGCTACTCTCATTCATTCAATTCCACAAGTTTCACACATTGGCTGAATCATACTGCACACATTCACAGCATGAACGAAATTGCATTTGTTAATTCAATGAGTAGAGCTTCTCTCTTTCACTCCATGTGTCAAGTTTAAACCTTTAATTCAATGAAACAAACGGCGTTCATTCATGGATTTAATCAAATTCAATCCTTGAGTCAATGAATCAAAACTTATTCCTTGTTTCAAAGGAACAAACGTAACTCACTTATTAATTGAATCTTACTGGACTCGATCATTCAATGAAACAAACATTATAATGCAGTGAGTAGAGGTCATCTCATTGTTTCAATGCCACAATCAAAGCGATTTACTTCAATGAGTATAGCTTCTCACTTTCATTTAATATGTCAACATTAACTCTATATTTCAATCAAACAAACTCAACTCATAAACCTCCTGAATCAATTTACACACAAATCTTGTAATGAAATGCATTTCGCGACTTTTTCAAAGAGTATAGCTCCTAACATTCATTCAATGCAACGGGCAAAACGGATTCATTCTATGAAACAAACATTCATTCATTTATACAAAATGCACGCCTTAATGCAATGAGTTGAGCTTCTCTCATTCATTCAACTTGTCAAGCTTTACGCTTTAATTCATTCAAGCAAGCTGCACTCATTAATGCATTGAAACAAAAGTTAGTCGTTATTTCAGTGCAACAAACTTAACACACTTATTTAGTGATTCAAATTGCACACGTTCATTCAAAGAAAGACACGGCATTTGTCAATTCAATGAGTAGAGCTACTCTCATTCATTCAATGCCACAAGCTTCACGCATTGGCTGAATCATACTGCACACATTCACTCAATGAACGAAACTGCATGTGTTAATTCAATGAGTAGAAGTTCTCTCATTCACTCCTTGTGTCAAGCTTAACGCTTTAAGTCAATGAAACAAACGGCATTCATTCATGGATTGAATCAAACTTCAATCCTTGATTCAATGATTCAAAACTTATTTCTTGTTTCAAAGGAACAAACGTAACTCACTTATTTAGTGAATCCTACTGAACTCGATCATTCAATGAAACAAACTGCACATTATAATGCAGTGAGTAAAAGTAACATTGTTTCAATGCCGAAAGCTAAGCGATTTACTTCAATGAGTAGAGCTTCTCTCCTTCATTTAATATGTCAACATTAACTCTTTAATTCAATCAAAAAAACTTAACAAATAAACCTCGTGAATCATTCTGCACTATTCTTTCAATGAAATGCACTGCACGTCTTATTCAAAGAGTAGAACTCATTCCATCCGTTTAATGCCACGAGCGAAACGGATTCATTCAATGATGCAAACTGCACGCATTCATTCAAAGATACAGACTGTACACCTTAATTCAATGAGTAGCGCGTTTCTCATTTATTCAACATTTCAATCTTAACTCTTTAATTTAATCAAGCAAACTGCAGTCATTGATTCATTGAATCAAACATTATTCTTTATTTCAATGAAATGAACTTAACACACGTTTTTAGTGAATCAAATTGCACTCGTGCATGCAATCAAAGACACTGCACTTGTCAATTCAAGAGTAGAGCTACTCTCATTCATTTAATGTATCATTCTTAACTCTATAATTCAATCAAACAAACTTTAGTCATAACCCTCGTGAATCAATTTGCACACATTCATGTAATGAAATGCATTGCACGACTTTTTCAAAGAGTATAGCTCTTAACATTCATTCAATGCAACGGGCAAAACGGATTCATTCTATGAAACAAACATTCATTCATTTATACAAAATGCACGACTTATTGCAATCAGTAGAGCTTCTCTAATTCATTCAACTTGTCGAGTTTTACGCTTTAATTCAATCAAGCAAGCTGCACTCATTGATACATTGAAACAAATATTATCCGTTATTTCAATGAAACAAACTTAACACACTTATTTACTTTTTCATATTGCACACGTTCATTCAAACAAAGACACAGCATTTGTCAATTCAATGAGTAGAGCTACTCTCATTCATTCAATTCCACAAGCTTCTCGCATTGGCTGAATCGTACTCCATGAACGAAACTGCATGTGTTATTTCAATGAGTAGAGGTTCTCTCATTCACTCCATGTGTCAAGCTTAACTCTTTCAGTCAATGAAACAAGCGGCATTCACTCATGGATTGAATCAAACTTCAATACTTGGTTCAATGATTCAAAACTTATTCCTTGTTTCAAAGGAACAAACGTAACTCACTTATTTAGTTAATCCTACTGCACTCCATCATTCAATGAAACAAACTGCACATTCTAATGCAGTGAATAAAGGTAATCTCATTGATCATTGCCGCAAGCTAAGCGATTTAGTTCAATGAGTGGAGCTTATCTCCTTATTTTAATATGTCAACATTAACTCTTTAATTCAATCAAACAAACTTAACACATAAACCTCGTGAATCAATGTGCACATTCATTCAATGAAATGCACTGCACGACTTATTAATAGAGTAGAGCTCCTAACGTTCATTCAATGCCACGAGCAAAAGTATTTTTTCTATGAAACAAACTGCACGCAATCATTCAATGGTACACACTGTACGCCTTAATTCAGAGGTAGAGATTCTCTCATTGATTCAATCAAGCAAGCTACGTTCATTGATTGATTGAATCAAACATTATTCGTTATTTCAATGAAACAAACTTAACACACTTATTTAGTGGTTCATATTGCACACGTTCATTCAATCAAAAGGCAAGGCACTTGTAAAGTCAAAGAATAAAGCTACTCTCATTCATTCATTGCCACAAGCTTCATGCGTTGGCTGAATCATACTGCACACATTCACTCCATGAACGAAACTGCATGTGTCAATTCAATGAGTAGAGCTTCTCTCATTCACTCTATGTGTCAAGCTTAACGCTTCAATTCAATGAGACGAACGGCATTCACTCATTGATTGATTCAAATTTCAATCCTTGAGTCAATGAATCAAAACTTATTCCTTGTTTCAAAGGTACAAACGTAACTCACTAATTTAGTGAATCCTACTGGACTCGTCATAAATTCTTTAATTCAATCAAACAAACTTAACACATAAACCTCGTGAATCAATGTGCACTATTTTTTCAATGAAATGCACTGCACGTCTTATTCAAAGAGTAGAACTCATTCCATTCATTCAATTCCACGAACGAAATGGATGCATTCAATGATGCAAACTGCACGCATTCATTCTAAGATACAGACTGTACACCTTAATTCAATGAGTAGAGCGTTTCTCATTCATTCAACGTGTCAATCTTAACTCTTTAATTTAATCAAGCAAACTGCTTTCATTGAATCAAACATTATTCGTTATTTCAATGAAATAAACTTAACACACTTTTTTAGTGATTCAAATTGCACACGTGCATGCAATCAAAGACACTGCACTTGTCAATTCAAGAGTAGAGCTACTCTCATTCATTTAATGTGTCATTCTTCACTCTATAATTCAATCAAACAAACTTAACTGATAAACCTCGTGAATCAATTTGCACACATTCATTCAGTGAAATGCACTGCACTACTTATTAATAAAGTAGAGCTCCTAACGGTCATTCAATGCTCGAGCAAAAGTATTCATTCAATGATGCAAACTGCACGCATTCATTCAACGATACAGACTGTACGCCTTAATTCAATGGTAGAACTTCTCTCAATCTTTCAACGTGTCAAGCTTTACGCTTTAATTCAATCAAGCAAGCTGCATTCCATTGATTCATTGAATCAAACATTATACGTTATTTCAGTGCAACAAACTTAACACACTTATTTAGTGATTCATATTGCACACGTTCATTCAAACAAAGACCACGGCATTTGTCAATTCAATGAGTAGAGCTACTCTCATTCATTCAATTCCACAAGTTTCACACATTGGCTGAATCATACTGCACACATTCACTGCATGAACGAAATTGGATGTGTTAATTCAATGAGTAGAGCTTCTCTCTTTCACTCCATGTGTCAAGTTTAAACCTTTAATTCAATGAAACAAACGGCATTCACTCATGGATTGAATCAAATTTCAATACTTGATTCAATGATTCACAACTTATTCCTTGTTTCAAAGGAACAAACGTAACTCACTTATTTAGTTAATCCTACTGGACTCGATCATTCAATGAAACAAACTGCACATTATAATGAAGTGAGTCAAGGTAATCTCATTGTTTCAATGTGTGGAGCTTCTCTCCTTATTTTAATATGTCAACATTCACTCTTTAATTCAAACAAACAAACTTAACACATAAACCTCGTGAATCAATGTGCACACATTCATTTAATGAAATGCACTGCACGACTTATTAATAGAGTAGAGCTCCTAACGTTCATTCAATGCCACGAGCAAAAGTATTTTTTCTATGAAACAAACTGCATGCAATCATTCAATGATACAGACTGTACGCCTTAATTCAGTGGTAGAGATTCTCTCATTGATTCAATCAGCAAGCTACGTTCATTGATTCATTGAATCAAACATTATTCGTTATTTCAATGAAACAAACTTAACACACTTATTTAGTGGTTCATATTGCACACGTTCATTCAATCAAAGACAAAGCACTTGTCAATTCAAAGAGTAAAGCTACTCTCATGCATTCAATGCCACAACCTTCACGCATTGGCTGAATCATACTGCACACATTCACTCCATGAACGAAACTGCATGTGTCAATTCAATGAGTAGAGCATCTCTCATTCACTCTATGTGTCAAGCTTAACGCTTCAATTCAATGAGACAAACGGCATTCACTCATTGATTGATTCAAATTTCAATCCTTGAGTCAATGAATCAAAACTTATTCCTTGTTTCAAAGGAACAAACGTAACTCACTAATTTAGTGAATCCTACTGGACTCGACATAAACTCTTTAATTCAATCAAACAAACTTAACACATAAACCTCGTGAATCAATGTGCACTATTTTTTCAATGAAATGCACTGCACGTCTTATTCAAAGAGTAGAACTCATTCCATTCATTCAATTCCACGAACAAAACGGATGCATTCAATGATGCAAACTGCACGCATTCATTCAAAGATACAGACTGTACACCTTAATTCAATGAGTAGAGCGTTTCTCATTCATTCAATGTGTCAATCTTAACTCTTTAATTTAATGAAGCAAATTGGTTTCATTGAATCAAACATTATTCGTTATTTCAATGAAATAAACTTAACACACTTTTTTAGTGATTCAAATTGCACACGTGCATGCAATCAAAGACACTGCACTTGTCAATTCAAGAGTAGAGCTACTCTCATTCATTTAATGTGTCATTCTTAACTCTATAATTCAATCAAACAAACTTAACTCATAAATTTCGTGAATCAATTTGCACACATTCATTCAATGAAATGCACTGCACTACTTATTAATAAAGTAGAGCTCCTAACGGTCATTCAATGCTCGAGCAAAAGTATTCATTCAATGATGCAAACTGCACGTATTCATTCAACGATACAGACTGTACGCCTTAATTCAATGGTAGAACTTCTCTCAATCTTTCAACGTGTCAAGCTTTACGCTTTAATTCAATCAAGCAAGCTGCATTCCATTGATTCATTGAATCAAACATTATACGTTATTTCAGTGCAACAAACTTAACACACTTATTTAGTGATTCAAATTGCACACGTTCATTCAAAAAAAGACCACGGCATTTGTCATTTCAATGAGTAGAGCTACTCTCATTCATTCAATTCCACAAGTTTCACACATTGGCTGAATCATACTGCACACATTCACAGCATGAATGAAATTGCATTTGTTAATTCAATGAGTAGAGCTTCTCTCTTTCACTCCATGTGTCAAGTTTAAACCTTTAATTCAATGAAACAAACGGCGTTCATTCATGGATTTAATCAAATTCAATCCTTGATTCAATGAATCAAAACTTATTCCTTGTTTCAAAGGAACAAACGTAACTCACTTATTAATTGAATCTTACTGGACTCCTTCATTCAATGAAACAAACATTATAATGCAGTGAGTAGAGGTATTCTCATTGTTTCAATGCCGCAAGCAAAGCGATTTACTTCAATGAGTATAGCTTCTCTCTTTCATTTAATATGTCAACATTAACTCTATATTTCAATCAAACAAACTCAACTCATAAACCTCCTGAATCAATTTACACACATTCATGTAATGAAATGCATTTCGCGACGTTTTCAAAGAGTATAGCTCCTAACATTCATTCAATGCAACGGGCAAAACGGATTCATTCTATGAAACAAACATTCATTCATTTATACAAAATGCACGCCATAATGCAATGAGTTGAGCTTCTCTCATTCATTTAACTTGTCAAGCTTTACGCTTTAATTCATTCAAGCAAGCTGCACTCATTGATGCATTGAAACAAAAGTTAGTCGTTATTTCAGTGCAACAAACTTAACACTTTTATTTAGTGATTCAAATTGCACACGTTCATTCAAAGAAAGACACGGCATTTTTCAATTCAATGAGTAGAGCTACTCTCATTCATTCAATGCCACAAGCTTCACGCATTGGCTGAATCATACTGCACACATTCACTCAATGAACGAAACTGCATGTGTTAATTCAATGAGTAGAAGTTCTCTCATTCACTCCTTGTGTCAAGCTTAACGCTTTAAGTCAATGAAACAAACGGCATTCATTCATGGATAAAATCAAACTTCAATCCTTGATTCAATGATTCAAAACTTATTTCTTGTTTCAAAGGAACAAACGTATCTCACTTATTTAGTGAATCCTACTGGACTCGATCATTCAATGAAACAAACTGCACAGTGAGTAAAAGTAATCTCATTGTTTCAATGCCGAAAGCTAAGCGATTTACTTCAATGAGTAGAGCTTCTCTCCTTCATTTAATATGTCAACATTAACTCTTTAATTCAATCAAAAAAACTTAACAAATAAACCTCGTGAATCATTCTGCACTATTCTTTCAATGAAATGCACTGCACGTCTTATTCAAAGAGTAGAACTCATTCCATCCATTTAATGCCACTAGCGAAACGGATTCATTCAATGATGCAAACTGCACGCATTCATTCAAAGTTACAGACTGTACACCTTAATTCAATGAGTAGAGCGTTTCTCATTTATTCAACATTTCAATCTTAACTCTTTAATTTAATCAAGCAAACTGCATTCATTGATTCATTGAATCAAACATTATTCTTTATTTCAATGAAATGAACTTAACACACGTTTTTAGTGAATCAAATTGCACTCGTGCATGCAATCAAAGACACTGCACTTGTCAATTCAAGAGTAGAGATTCTCTCATTCATTTAACGTATCATTCTTAACTCTATAAGTCAATCAAACAAACTTCAGTCATAACCCTCGTGAATCAATTTGCACACATTCATGTAATGAAATGCATTGCACGACTTTTTCAAAGAGTATAGCTCTTAACATTCATTCAATGCAACGGGCAAAACGGATTCATTCTATGAAACAAACATTCATTCATTTATACAAAATGCACGACTTAATGCAATCAGTAGAGCTTCTCTAATTCATTCAACTTGTCGAGTTTTACGCTTTAATTCAATCAAGCAAGCTGCACTCATTGATGCATGAAAACAAAAATTATCCGTTATTTCAATGAAACAAACTTAATACACTTATTTACTTTTTCATATTGCACACGTTCATTCAAACAAAGACACAGCATTTGTCAATTCAATGAGTAGAGCTACTCTCATTCATTCAATGCCACAAGCTTCTCGCATTGGCTGAATCGTACTCCATGAACGAAACTGCATGTGTTATTTCAATGAGTAGAGGTTCTCTCATTCACTCCATGTGTCAAGCTTAACTCTTTCAGTCAATGAAACAAACGGCATTCACTCACGGATTGAATCAAACTTCAATACTTGGTTCAATGATTCAAAACTTATTCCTTGTTTCAAAGGAACAAACGTAACTCACTTATTTAGTTAATCCTACTGCACTCCATCATTCAATGAAACAAACTGCACATTATAACGCAGTGAATAAAGGTAATCTCATTGATCAATGCCGCAAGCTAAGCGATTTAGTTCAATGAGTGGAGCTTCTCTCCTTATTTTAATATGTCAACATTAACTCTTTAATTCAATCAAACAAACTTAACACATAAACCTCGTGAATCAATGTGCACATTCATTCAATGAAATGCACTGCACGACTTATTAATAGAGTAGAGCTCCTAACGTTCATTCAATGCCACGAGCAAAAGTATTTTTTCTATGAAACAAACTGCACGCAATCATTCAATGATACAGACTGTACGCCTTAATTCAGTGGTAGAGATTCTCTCATTGATTCAATCAAGCAAGCTACGTTCATTGATTCATTGAATCAAACATTATTCGTTATTTCAATGAAACAAACTTAACACACTTATTTAGTGGTTCATATTGC
The DNA here is from genome assembly GCF_037043375.1 of Chiloscyllium plagiosum. Lineage (NCBI taxonomy): Eukaryota > Metazoa > Chordata > Chondrichthyes > Orectolobiformes > Hemiscylliidae > Chiloscyllium > Chiloscyllium plagiosum. Next base: position 8,587,376 of record NW_028270192.1, on the reverse strand, counting down.
ACACGTTCATTCAATCAAAAGGCAAGGCACTTGTAAAGTCAAAGACTAAAGAGTCAAAGAGTACACTCATTCATTCAATGCCACAAGCTTCACGCATTGGCTGAATCATACTGCACACATTCACTCCATGAACGAAACTGCATGTGTCAATTCAATGAGTAGAGCTTCTCTCATTCACTCTATGTGTCAAGCTTAACGCTTCAATTCAATGAGACGAACGGCATTCACTCATTGATTGATTCAAATTTCAATCCTTGAGTCAATGAATCAAAACTTTTTCCTTGTTTCAAAGGTACAAACGTAACTCACTAATTTAGTGAATCCTACTGGACTCGACATAAACTCTTTAATTCAATCAAACAAACTTAACACATAAACCTCGTGAATCAATGTGCACTATTTTTTCAATGAAATGCACTGCACGTCTTATTCAAAGAGTAGAACTCATTCCATTCATTCAATTCCACGAATGAAATGGATGCATTCAATGATGCAAACTGCACGCATTCATTCTAAGATACAGACTGTACACCTTAATTCAATGAGTAGAGCGTTTCTCATTCATTCAACGTGTCAATCTTATCTCATTAATTTAATCAAGCAAACTGCTTTCATTGAATCAAACATTATTCATTATTTCAATGAAATAAACTTAACACACTTTTTTAGTGATTCAAATTGCACACGTGCATGCAATCAAAGACACTGCACTTGTCAATTCAAGAGTAGAGCTACTCTCATTCATTTAATGTGTCATTCTTAACTCTATAATTCAATCAAACAAACTTAACACATAAACCTCGTGAATCAGTTTGCACACATTCATTCAATGAAATGCACTGCACTACTTATTAATAAAGTAGAGCTCCTAACGGTCATTCAATGCTCGAGCAAAAGTATTCATTCAATGATGCAAACTGCACGCATTCATTCAACGATACAGACTGTACGCCTTAATTCAATGGTAGAACTTCTCTCAATCTTTCAACGTGTCAAGCTTTACGCTTTAATTCAATCAAGCAAGCTGCATTCCATTGATTCATTGAATCAAACATTATACGTTATTTCAGTGCAACAAACTTAACACACTTATTTAGTGATTCATATTGCACACGTTCATTCAAACAAAGACCACGGCAGTTGTCAATTCAATGAGTAGAGCTACTCTCATTCATTCAATTCCACAAGTTTCACACATTGGCTGAATCATACTGCACACATTCACTGCATGAACGAAATTGCATGTGTTAATTCAATGAGTAGAGCTTCTCTCTTTCACTCAATGTGTCAAGTTTAAACCTTTATTTCAATGAAACAAACGGCATTCACTCATGGATTGAATCAAATTCAATCCTTGAGTCAATGAATCAATACTTATTCCTTGTTTCAAAGGAACAAACGTAACTCACTTATTAATTGAATCTTACTGGACTCGATCATTCAATGAAACAAACATTATAATGCAGTGAGTAGAGGTCATCTCATTGTTTCAATGCCGCAAGCAAAGTGATTTACTTCAATGAGTATAGCTTCTCTCTTTCATTTAATATGTCAACATTAACTCTATATTTCAATCAAACAAACTCAACTCATAAACCTCCTGAATCAATTTACACACATTCATGTAATGAAATGCATTTCGAGATATTTTCAAATAGTATAGCTCCTAACATTCATTCAATGCAACGGGCAAAACGGATTCATTCTTTGAAACAAACATTCATTCATTTATACAAAATGCACGCCTTAATGCAATGAGTTGAGCTTCTCTCATTCATTCAACTTGTCAAGCTTTACGCTTTAATTCAATCAAGCAAGCTGCACTCATTGATGCATTGAAACAAAAGTTAGTCGTTATTTCAGTACAACAAACTTAACACACTTATTTAGTGATTCGAATTTCACACGTTCATTCAAAGAAAGACACGGCATTTGTCAATTCAATGAGTAGAGCTACTCTCATTCATTCAATGCCACAAGCTTCACGCATTGGCTGAATCATACTGCACACATTCACTCAATGAACGAAACTGCATGTGTTAATTCAATGAGTAGAAGTTCTCTCATTCACTCCTTGTGTCAAGCTTAACGCTTTAAGTCAATGAAACAAACGGCATTCATTCATGGATTGAATCAAACTTCAATCCTTGATTCAATGATTCAAAACTTATTTCTTGTTTCAAAGGAACAAACGTATCTCACTTATTTAGTGAATCCTACTGGACTCGATCATTCAATGAAACAAACTGCACATTATAATGCAGTGAGTAAAAGTAATCTCATTGTTTCAATGCCGAAAGCTAAGCGATTTACTTCAATGAGTAGAGCTTCTCTCCTTCATTTAATATGTCAACATTAACTCTTTAATTCAATCAAAAAAACTTAACAAATAAACCTCGTGAATCATTCTGCACTATTCTTTCAATGAAATGCACTGCACGTCTTATTCAAAGAGTCGAACTCATTCCTTCCATTTAATGCCACGAGTGAAACGGATTCATTCAATGATGCAAACTGCACGCATTCATTCAAAGTTACAGACTGTACACCTTAATTCAATGAGTAGAGCGTTTCTCATTTATTCAACATTTCAATCTTAACTCTTTAATTTAATCAAGCAAACTGCATTCATTGATTCATTGAATCAAACATTATTCTTTATTTCAATGAAATGAACTTAACACACGTTTGTAGTGAATCAAATTGCACTCGTGCATGCAATCAAAGACACTGCACTTGTCAATTCAAGAGTAGAGCAACTCTCATTCATTTAATGTATCATTCTTAACTCTATAATTCAATCAAACAAACTTTAGTCATAACCCTCGTGAATCAATTTGCACACATTCATGTAATGAAATGTATTGCACGACTTTTTCAAAGAGTATAGCTCTTAACATTCATTCAATGCAACGGGCAAAACGGATTCATTCTATGAAACAAACATTCATTCATTTATACAAAATGCACGACTTAATGCAATCAGTAGAGCTTCTCTAATTCATTCAACTTGTCGAGTTTTACGCTTTAATTCAATCAAGCAAGTTGCACTCATTGATGCATTGAAACAAAAATTATCCGTTATTTCAATGAAACAAACTTAACACACTTACTAACTTTTTCATATTGCACACGTTCATTCAAACAAAGACACGGCATTTGTCAATTCAATGAGTAGAGCTACTCTCATTCATTCAATGCCACAAGCTTCTCGCATTGGCTGAATCGTACTCCATGAACGAAACTGCATGTCTTATTTCAATGAGTAGAGGTTCTCTCATTCACTCCATGTGTCAAGCTTAACTCTTTCAGTCAATGAAACAAGCGGCATTCACTCATGGATTGAATCAAACTTCAATACTTGATTCAATGATTCAAAACTTATTCCTTGTTTCAAAGGAACAAACGTAACTCACTTATTTAGTTAATCCTACTGGACTCGATCATTCAATGAAACAAACTGCACATTATAATGCAGTGAGTAAAGGTAATCTCATTGTTTCAATGCCGCAAGCTAAGCGATTTAGTTCAATGAGTGGAGCTTCTCTCCTTATTTTAATATGTCAACATTAACTCTTTAATTCAATCAAACAAACTTAACACATAAACCTCATGAATCAATGTGCACATTCATTCATTGAAATGCACTGCACGACTTATTAATAGAGTAGAGCTCCTAACGTTCATTCAATGCCACGAGCAAAAGTATTTTTTCTATGAAACAAACTGCACGCAATCATTCAATGATACAGACTGTACGCCTTAATTCGGTGGTAGAGTTTCTCTCATTGATTCAATCAAGCAAGCTACGTTCATTTATTCATTGAATCAAACATTATTCGCTATTTCAATGAAACAAACTTAACACACTTATTTAGTGGTTCATATTGCACACGTTCATTCAATCAAAGACAAGGCACTTGTCAATTCAAAGAGTAAAGCTACTCTCATTCATTCAATGCCACAACCTTCACGCATTGGCTGAATCATACTGCACACATTCACTCCATGAACGAAACTGCATGTGTCAATTCAATGAGTAGAGCTTCTCTCATTCACTCTATGCGTCAAGCTTAACGCTTCAATTCAATGAGACAAACGGCATTCACTCATTGATTGATTCAAATTTCAATCCTTGAGTCAATGAATCAAAATTTATTCCTTGTTTCAAAGGAACAAACGTAACTCACTAATTTAGTGAATCCTACTGGACTCGACATAAACTCTTTAATTCAATCAAACAAACTTAACACATAAACCTCGTGAATCAATGTGCACTATTTTTTCAATGAAATGCACTGCACGTCTTATTCAAAGAGTAGAACTCATTCCATTCATTCAATTCCACGAACGAAACGGATGCATTCAATGATGCAAACTGCACGCATTCATTCAAAGATACAGACTGTACACCTTAATTCAATGAGTAGAGCGTTTCTCATTCATTCAACGTGTGAATCTTATCTCTTTAATTTAATCAAGCAAACTGCTTTCATTGAATCAAACATTATTCATTGTTTCAATGAAATAAACTTAACACACTTTTTTAGTGATTCAAATTGCACACGTGCATGCAATCAAAGACACTGCACTTGTCAATTCAAGAGTAGAGCTACTCTCATTCATTCAATGTGTCATTCATAACTCTATAATTCAATCAAACAAACTTAACTCATAAACATCGTGAATCAATTTGCACACATTCATTCAATGAAATGCATTGCACTACTTATTAATAAAGTAGAGCTCCTAACGGTCATTCAATGCTCGAGCACAAGTATTCATTCAATGATGCAAACTGCACGCATTCATTCGAAGATACAGACTGTACGCCTTAATTCAATGGTAGAACTTCTCTCAATCTTTCAACGTGTCAAGCTTTACGCTTTAATTCAATCAAGCAAGCTGCATTCCATTGATTCATTGAATCAAACATTATACGTTATTTGAGTGCAACAAACTTAACATACTTATTTAGTGATTCATATTGCACACGTTCATTCAAACAAAGACCACGGCATTTGTCAATTCAATGAGTAGAGCTACTCTCATTCATTCAATTCCACAAGTTTCACACATTGGCTGAATCATACTGCACACATTCACTGCATGAACGAAATTGCATGTGTTAATTCAATGAGTAGAGCTTCTCTCTTTCACTCCATGTGTCAAGTTTAAACCTTTAAATCAGTGAAACAAACGGCATTCACTCATGGATTGAATCAAACTTCAATACTTGATTCAATGATTCAAAACTTATTCCTTGTTTCAAAGGAACAAACGTAACTCACTTATTTAGTTAATCCTACTGGACTCGATCATTCAATGAAACAAACTGCACATTATAATGCAGTGAGTAACGGTAATCTCATTGTTTCAATGCCGCAAGCTAAGCGATTTAGTTCAATGAGTGGAGCTTCTCTCCTTATTTTAATATGTCAACATTAACTCTTTAATTCAATCAAACAAACTTAACACATAAACCTCGTGAATCAATGTACACACATTCATTCAATGAAATACACTGCACGACTTATTAATAGAGTAGAGCTCCTAACGTTCATTCAATGCCACGAGCAAAAGTATTTTTTCTATGAAACAAACTGCACGCAATCATTCAATGATACAGACTGTACGTCTTAATTCAGTGGTAGAGATTCTCTCATTGATTCAATCAAGCAAGCTACGTTCATTGATTCATTGAATCAAACATTATTCGTTATTTCAATGAAAAAAACTTAACACACTTATTTAGTGGATCATATTGCACACGTTCATTCAATCAAAGACAAGGCACTTGTCAATTCAAAGAGTAAAGCTACTCTCATTCATTCAATGCCACAAGCTTCACGCATTGGCAGAATCATACTGCACACATTCACTCCATGAACGAAACTGCATGTGTCAATTCAATGAGCAGAGCTTCTCTCATTCACTCTATGTGTCAAGCTTAACGCTTTAATTCAATGAGACAAACGGCATTCACTCATTGATTGATTCAAATTTCAATCCTTGAATCAATGAATCAAAACTTATTCCTTGTTTCAAAGGAACAAACGTAACTCACTAATTTAGTGAATCCTACTGGACTCGACATAAACTCTTTAATTCAATCAAACAAACTTAACACATAAACCTTGTGAATCAATGTGCACTATTTTTTCAATGAAATGCACTGCACGTCTTATTCAAAGAGTAGAACTCATTCCATTCATTCAATTCCACGAACGAAACGGATGCATTCAATGATGCAAACTGCACGCATTCATTCAAAGATACAGACTGTACAACTTAATTCAATGAGTAGAGCATTTCTCATTCATTCAACGTGTCAATCTTAACTCTTTATTTTAATCAAGCAAACTGCTTTCATTGAATCAAACATTATTCATTATTTCAATGAAATAAACTTAACACACTTTTTTAGTGATTCAAATTGCACACGTGCATGCAATCAAAGACACTGCACTTGTCAATTCAAGAGTAGAGCTACTCTCATTCATTTAATGCGTCATTCTTAACTCTATATTCCAATCAAACAAACTTAACTAATAAACCCCGTGAATCAATTTGCACACATTCATTCAATGAAATGCACTGCACTACTTATTAATAAAGTAGAGCTCCTAACGGTCATTCAATGCTCGAGCAAAAGTATTCATTCAATGAGGCAAACTGCACGCATTCATTCAACGATACAGACTGTACGCCTTAATTCAATGGTAGAACTTCTCTCAATCTTTCAACGTGTCAAGCTTTACGCTTTAATTCAATCAAGCAAGCTGCATTCCATTGATTCATTGAATCAAACATTATACGTTATTTCAGTGCAACAAACTTAACACACTTATTTAGTGATTCATATTGCACACGTTCATTCAAACAAAGACCACGGCATTTGTCAATTCAATGAGTAGAGCTACTCTCATTCATTCAATTCCACAAGTTTCACACATTGGCTGAATCGTACTGCACACATTCACTGCATGAACGAAATTGGATGTGTTAATTCAATGAGTAGAGCTTCTCTCTTTCACTCCATGTGTCAAGTTTAAACCCGTAATTCAATGAAACAAACGGCATTCACTCATGGATTGAATCAAATTCAATCCTTGAGTCAATGAATCAAAACGTATTCCTGTTTCAAAGGAACAAACGTAACTCACTTATTAATTGAATCTTACTGGACTCGATCATTCAATGAAACAAACATTATAATGCAGTGAGTAGAGGTCATCTCATTGTTTCAATGCCGCAAGCAGAGCGTAGCTTCTCTCTTTCATTTAATATGTCAACATTAACTCTATATTTCAATCAAACAACTCAACTCATAAACCTCCTGAATCAATTTACACACATTCATGTAATGAAATGCATTTCACGACTTTTTCAAAGAGTATAGCTCCTAACATTCATTCAATGCAACGGGCAAAACGGATTCATTCTATGAAACAAACATTCATTCATTTATACAAAATGGACGCCTTAATGCAATGAGTTGAGCTTCTCTCATTCATTCAACTTGTCAAGCTTTACGCATTAATTCAATCAAGCAAGCTGCACTCATTGATGCATTGAAACAAAAGTTAGTCGTTATTTCAGTGCAACAAACTTAACACACTTATTTAGTGATTCAAATTACACACGTTCATTCAAACAAAGACACGGCATTTGTCAATTCAATGAGTAGAGCTAATCTCATTCATTTAATGCCACAAGCTTCACGCATTGGCTGAATCATACTGCACACATTCGCTCAATGAACGAAACTGCATGTGTTAATTCAATGAGTAGAAGTTCTCTCATTCACTCCTTGTGTCATGCTTAATGCATAAGTCAATGAAACAAACGGCATTCATTCATGGATTGAATCAAACTTCAATCCTTGATTCAATGATTCAAAACTTATTTCTTGTTTCAAAGGAACAAGCGTATCTCACTTATTTAGTGAATCCTACTGGACTCGATCATTCAATGAAACAAACTGCACATTATAATGCAGTGAGTAAAAGTAATCTCATTGTTTCAATGCTGAAAGCTAAGCGATTTACTTCAATGAGTAGAGCTTCTCTCCTTCATTTAATATGTCAACATTAACTCTTTAACTCAATCAAAAAAACTTAACAAATAAACATCGTGAATCATTCTGCACTATTCTTTCAATGAAATGCACTGCACGACTTATTCAAAGAGTAGAACTCATTCCATCCATTTAATGCCACGAGCGAAACAGATTCATTCAATGATGCAAACTGCACGCATTCATTCAAAGATACAGACTGTACACCTTAATTCAATGAGTAGAGCGTTTCTCATTTATTCAACATTTCAATCTTAACTCTTTAATTTAATCAAGCAAACTGTATTCATTGATTCATTGAATCAAACATTATTCTTTATTTCAATGAAATGAACTTAACACACGTTTTTAGTGAATCAAATTGCACTCGTGCATGCAATCAAAGACACTGCACTTGTCAATTCAAGAGTAGAGCTACTCTCTTTCATTTAATGTATCATTCTTAACTCTATAATTCAATCAAACAAACTTTAGTCATAACCCTCGTGAATCAATTTGCACACATTCATGTAATGAAATGCATTGCACGACTTTTTCAAAGAGTATAGCTCTTAACATTCATTCAATGCAACGGGCAAAACGGATTCATTCTATGAAACAAACATTCATTCATTTATACAAAATGCACGACTTAATGCAATCAGTAGAGCTTCTCTAATTCATTCAACTTGTCGAGTTTTACGCTTTAATTCAATCAAGCAAGCTGCACTCATTGATGCATTGAAACAAAAATTATCCGTTATTTCAATGAAACAAACTTAACACACTTACTAACTTTTTCATAGTGCACACGTTCATTCAAACAAAGACACGGCATTTGTCAATTCAATGAGTAGAGCTACTCTCATTCATTCAATGCCACAAGCTTCTCGCATTGGCTGAATCGTACTCCATGAACGAAACTGCATCTCTTATTTCAATGAGTAGAGCTTCTCTCTTTCACTCCATGTGTCAAGTTTAAACCTTTAATTCAATGAAACAAACGGCATTCACTCATGGATTGAATCAAACTTCAATACTTGATTCAATGATTCAAAACTTATTCCTTGTTTCAAAGGAACAAACGTAACTCACTTATTTAGTTAATCCTACTGGACTCGATCATTCAATGAAACAAACTGCACATTATAATGCAGTGAATAAAGGTAATCTCATTGATCAAGGCCGCAAGCTAAGCGATTTAGTTCAATGAGTGGAGCTTCTCTCCTTATTTTAATATGTCAACATTAACTCTTTAATTCAATCAAACAAACTTAACACATAAACCTCATGAATCAATGTGCACATTCATTCATTGAAATGCACTGCACGACTTATTAATAGAGTAGAGCTCCTAACGTTCATTCAATGCCACGAGCAAAAGTATTTTTTCTATGAAACAAACAGCACGCAATCATTCAATGATACAGACTGTACGCCTTAATTCAGTGGTAGAGTTTCTCTCATTGATTCAATCAAGCAAGCTACGTTCATTTATTCATTGAATCAAACATTATTCGTTATTTCAATGAAACAAACTTAACACACTTATTTAGTGGTTCATATTGCACACGTTCATTCAATCAAAGACAAGGCACTTGTCAATTCAAAGAGTAAAGCTACTCTCATTCATTCAATGCCACAAGCTTCACGCACTGGCTGAATCATACTGCACACATTCACTCCATGAACGAAACTGCATGTGTCAATTCAATGAGTAGAGCTTCTCTCATTCACTCTATGTGTCAAGCTTAACGCTTTAATTCAATGAGACAAACGGCATTCACTCATTGATTGATTCAAATTTCAATCCTTGAATCAATGAATCAAAACTTATTCCTTGTTTCAAAGGAACAAACGTAACTCACTAATTTAGTGAATCCTACTGGACTCGACATAAACTCTTTAATTCAATCAAACAAACTTAACACATAAACCTCGTGAATCAATGTGCACTATTTTTTCAATGAAATGCACTGCACGTCTTATTCAAAGAGTAGAACTCATTCCATTCATTCAATTCCACGAACGAAACGGATGCATTCAATGATGCAAACTGCACGCATTCATTCAAAGATACAGACTGTACACCTTAATTCAATGAGTAGAGCGTTTCTCATTCATTCAACGTGTGAATCTTATCTCTTTAATTTAATCAAGCAAACTGCTTTCATTGAATCAAACATTATTCATTGTTTCAATGAAATAAACTTAACACACTTTTTAGTGATTCAAATTGCACACGTGCATGCAATCAAAGACACTGCACTTGTCAATTCAAGAGTAGAGCTACTCTCATTCATTTAATGTGTCATTCATAACTCTATAATTCAATCAAACAAACTTAACTCATAAACATCGTGAATCAATTTGCACACATTCATTCAATGAAATGCACTGCACTACTTATTAATAAAGTAGAGCTCCTAACGGTCATTCAATGCTCGAGCAAAAGTATTCATTCAATGATGCAAACTGCACGCATTCATTCAAAGATACAGACTGTACGCCTTAATTCAATGGTAGAACTTCTCTCAATCTTTCAACGTGTCAAGCTTTACGCTTTAATTCAATCAAGCAAGCTGCATTCCATTGATTCATTGAATCAAACATTATACGTTATTTCAGTGCAACAAACTTAACACACTTATTTAGTGATTCATATTGCATACGTTCATTCAAACAAAGACCACGGCATTTGTCAATTCAATGAGTAGAGCTACTCTCATTCATTCAATTCCACAAGTTTCACACATTGGCTGAATCAAACTGCACACATTCACTGCATGAACGAAATTGCATGTGTTAATTCAATGAGTAGAGCTTCTCTCTTTCACTCCATGTGTCAAGTTTAAACCTTTAATTCAATGAAACAAACGGCATTCACTCATGGATTGAATCAAACTTCAATACTTGATTCAATGATTCAAAACTTATTCCTTGTTTCAAAGGAACAAACGTAACTCACTTATTTAGTTAATCCTACTGGACTCGATCATTCAATGAAACAAACTGCACATTATAATGCAGTGAGTAACGGTAATCTCATTGTTTCAATGCCGCAAGCTAAGCGATTTAGTTCAATGAGTGGAGCTTCTCTCCTTATTTTAATATGTCAACATTAACTCTTTAATTCAATCAAACAAACTTAACACATAAACCTCGTGAATCAATGTGCACACATTCATTCAATGAAATGCACTGCACGACTTATTAATAGAGTAGAGCTCCTAGCGTTCATTCAATGCCACGAGCAAAAGTATTTTTTCTATGAAACAAACTGCACGCAATCATTCAATGATACAGACTGTACGCCTTAATTCAGTGGTAGAGATTCTCTCATTGATTCAATCAAGCAAGCTACGTTCATTGATTCATTGAATCAAACATTATTCGTTATTTCAATGAAAAAAACTTAACACACTTATTTAGTGGTTCATATTGCACACGTTCATTCAATCAAAGACAAGGCACTTGTCAATTCAAAGAGTAAAGCTATTCTCATTCATTCAATGCCACAAGCTTCACGCATTGGTAGAATCATACTGCACATATTCACTCCATGAACGAAACTGCATGTGTCAATTCAATGAGCAGAGCTTCTCTCATTCACTCTATGTGTCAAGCTTAACGCTTTAATTCAATGAGACAAACGGCATTGACTCATTGATTGATTCAAATTTCAATCCTTGAATCAATGAATCAAAACTTATTCCTTGTTTCAAAGGAACAAACGTAACTCACTAATTTAGTGAATCCTACTGGACTCGACATAAACTCTTTAATTCAATCAAACAAACTTAACACATAAACCTTGTGAATCAATGTGCACTATTTTTTCAATGAAATGCACTGCACGTCTTATTCAAAGAGTAGAACTCATTCCATTCATTCAATTCCACGAACGAAACGGATGCATTCAATGATGCAAACTGCACGCATTCATTCAAAGATACAGACTGTATAACTTAATTCAATGAGTAGAGCGTTTCTCATTCATTCAACGTGTCAATCTTAACTCTTTATTTTAATCAAGCAAACTGCTTTCATTGAATAAAACATTATTCATTATTTCAATGAAATAAACTTAACACACTTTTTTAGTGATTCAAATTGCACACGTGCATGCAATCAAAGACACTGCACTTGTCAATTCAAGAGTAGAGCTACTCTCATTCATTTAATGTGTCATTCTTAACTCTATAATTCAATCAAACAAACTTAACTAATAAACCCCGTGAATCAATTTGCACACATTCATTCAATGAAATGCACTGCACTACTTATTAATAAAGTAGAGCACCTAACGGTCATTCAATGCTCGAGCAAAAGTATTCATTCAATGAGGCAAACTGCACGCATTCATTCAACGATACAGACTGTACGCCTTAATTCAATGGTAGAACTTCTCTCAATCTTTCAACGTGTCAAGCTTTACGCTTTAATTCAATCAAGCAAGCTGCATTCCATTGATTCATTGAATCAAACATTATACGTTATTTCAGTGCAACAAACTTAACACACTTATTTATTGATTCATATTGCACACGTTCATTCAAACAAAGACCACGGCATTTGTCAATTCAATGAGTAGAGCTACTCTCATTCATTCAATTCCACAAGTTTCACACATTGGCTGAATCATACTGCACATATTCACTGCATGAACGAAATTGGATGTGTTAATTCAATGAGTAGAGCTTCTCTCTTTCACTCAATGTGTCAAGTTTAAACCTTTAATTCAATGAAACAAACGGCATTCACTCATGGATTGAATCAAATTCAATCCTTGAGTCAATGAATCAAAACGTATTCCTGTTTCAAAGGAACAAACGTAACTCACTTATTAATTGAATCTTACTGGACTCGATCATTCAATGAAACAAACATTATAATGCAGTGAGTAGAGGTCATCTCATTGTTTCAATGCCGCAAGCAAAGTGATTTACTTCAATGAGTATAGCTTCTCTCTTTCATTTAATATGTCAACATTAACTCTATATTTCAATCAAACAAACTCAACTCATAAACCTCCTGAATCAATTTACACACATTCATGTAGTGAAATGCATTTCGCGACTCTTTCAAAGAGTATAGCTCCTAACATTCATTCAATGCAACGGGCAAAACGGATTCATTCTATGAAACAAACATTCATTCATTTATACAAAATGGACGCCTTAATGCAATGAGTTGAGCTTCTCTCATTCATTCAACTTGTCAAGCTTTACGCATTAATTCAATCAAGCAAGCTGCACTCATTGATGCATTGAAACAAAAGTTAGTCGTTATTTCAGTGCAACAAATTTAACACACTTATTTAGTGATTCAAATTACACACGTTCATTCAAACAAAGACACGCCATTTGTCAATTCAATGAGTAGAGCTAATCTCATTCATTCAATGCCACAAGCTTCACGCATTGGCTGAATCATACTGCACACATTCGCTCAATGAACGAAACTGCATGTGTTAATTCAATGAGTAGAAGTTCTCTCATTCACTCCTTGTGTCAAGCTTAACGCATAAGTCAATGAAACAAACGGCATTCATTCATGGATTGAATCAAACTTCAATCCTTGATTCAATGATTCAAAACTTATTTCTTGTTTCAAAGGAACAAACGTATCTCACTTATTTAGTGAATCCTACTGGACTCGATCATTCAATGAAACAAACTGCACATTATAATGCAGTGAGTAAAAGTAATCTCATTGTTTCAATGCTGAAAGCTAAGCGATTTACTTCAATGAGTAGAGCTTCTCTCCTTCATTTAATATGTCAACATTAACTCTTTAATTCAATCAAAAAAACTTAACAAATAAACATCGTGAATCATTCTGCACTATTCTTTCAATGAAATGCACTGCACGACTTATTCAAAGAGTAGAACTCATTCCATCCATTTAATGCCACGAGCGAAACGGATTCATTCAATGATGCAAACTGCACGCATTCATTCATAGATACAGACTGTACACCTTAATTCAATGAGTAGAGCGTTTCTCATTTATTCAACATTTCAATCTTAACTCTTTAATTTAATCAAGCAAACTGTATTCATTGATTCATTGAATCAAACATTATTCTTTATTTCAATGAAATGAACTTAACACACGTTTTTAGTGAATCAAATTGCACTAGTGCATGCAATCAAAGACACTGCACTTGTCAATTCAAGAGTAGAGCTACTCTCTTTCATTTAATGTATCATTCTTAACTCTATAATTCAATCAAACAAATTTTAGTCATAACCCTCGTGAATCAATTTGCACACATTCATGTAATGAAATGCATTGCACGACTTTTTCAAAGAGTATAGCTCTTAACATTCATTCAATGCAACGGGCAAAACGGATTCATTCTATGAAACAAACATTCATTCATTTATACAAAATGCACGACTTAATGCAATCAGTAGAGCTTCTCTAATTCATTCAACTTGTCGAGTTTTACGCTTTAATTCAATCAAGCAAGCTGCACTCAGTGATGCATTGAAACAAAAATTATCCGTTATTTCAATGAAACAAACTTAACACACTTACTAACTTTTTCATATTGCACACGTTCATTCAAACAAAGACACGGCATTTGTCAATTCAATGAGTAGAGCTACTCTCATTCATTCAATGCCACAAGCTTCTCGCATTGGCTGAATCGTACTCCATGAACGAAACTGCATGTCTTATTTCAATGAGTAGAGGTTCTCTCATTCACTCCATGTGTCAAGCTTAACTCTTTCAGTCAATGAAACAAACGGCATTCACTCATGGATTGAATCAAACTTCAATACTTGATTCAATGATTCAAATCTTATTCCTTGTTTCAAAGGAACAAACGTAACTCACTTATTTAGTTAATCCTACTGGACTCGATCATTCAATGAAACAAACTGCACATTATAATGCAGTGAATAAAGGTAATCTCATTGATCAATGCAGCAAGCTAAGCGATTTAGTTCAATGAGTGGAGCTTCTCTCCTTATTTTAATATGTCAACATTAACTCTTTAATTCAATCAAACAAACTTAACACATAAACCTCATGAATCAATGTGCACATTCATTCATTGAAATGCACTGCACGACTTATTAATAGAGTAGAGCTCCTAACGTTCATTCAATGCCACGAGCAAAAGTATTTTTTCTATGAAACAAACTGCACGCAATCATTCAATGATACAGACTGTACGCCTTAATTCAGTGGTAGAGTTTCTCTCATTGATTCAATCATGCAAGCTACGTTCATTTATTCATTGAATCAAACATTATTCGTTATTTCAATGAAACAAACTTAACACACTTATTTAGTGGTTCATATTGCACACGTTCATTCAATCAAAGACAAGGCACTTGTCAATTCAAAGAGTAAAGCTACTCTCATTCATTCAATGCCACAAGCTTCACGCACTGGCTGAATCATACTGCACACATTCACTCCATGAACGAAACTGCATGTGTCAATTCAATGAGTATAGCTTCTCTCATTCACTCTATGTGTCAAGCTTAACGCTTCAATTCAATGAGACAAACGGCATTCACTCATTGATTGATTCAAATTTCAATCCTTGAGTCAATGAATCAAAACTTATTCCTTGTTTCAAAGGTACAAACGTAACTCACTAATTTAGTGAATCCTACTGGACTCGACATAAACTCTTTAATTCAATCAAACAAACTTAACACATAAACCTCGTGAATCAATGTGCACTATTTTTTCAATGAAATGCACTGCACGTCTTATTCAAAGAGTAGAACTCATTCCATTCATTCAATTCCACGAACGAAACGGATGCATTCAATGATGCAAACTGCACGCATTCATTCAAAGATACAGACTGTACACCTTAATTCAATGAGTAGAGCGTTTCTCATTCATTCAACGTGTGAATCTTATCTCTTTAATTTAATCAAACAAACTGCTTTCATTGAATCAAACATTATTCATTGTTTCAATGAAATAAACTTAACACACTTTTTTAGTGATTCAAATTGCACACGTGCATGCAATCAAAGACACTGCACTTGTCAATTCAAGAGTAGAGCTACTCTCATTCATTTAATGTGTCATTCATAACTCTATAATTCAATCAAACAAACTTAACTCATAAACCTCGTGAATCAATTTGCACACATTCATTCAATGAAATGCACCGCACTACTTATTAATAAAGTAGAGCTCCTAACGGTCATTCAATGCTCGAGCAAAAGTATTCATTCAATGATGCAAACTGCACGCATTCATTCGAAGATACAGACTGTACGCCTTAATTCAATGGTAGAACTTCTCTCAATCTTTCAACGTGTCAAGCTTTACGCTTTAATTCAATCAAGCAAGCTGCATTCCATTGATTCATTCAATCAAACATTATACGTTATTTCAGTGCAACAAACTTAACACACTGATTTAGTGATTGATATTGCACACGTTCATTCAAACAAAGACCACGGCATTTGTCAATTCAATGAGTAGAGCTACTCTCATTCATTCAATTCCACAAGTT
Source organism: Chiloscyllium plagiosum (assembly GCF_037043375.1). Lineage (NCBI taxonomy): Eukaryota > Metazoa > Chordata > Chondrichthyes > Orectolobiformes > Hemiscylliidae > Chiloscyllium > Chiloscyllium plagiosum. The sequence continues at coordinate 8,570,814 of NW_028270192.1, read as the reverse complement.
TCACACATTGGCTAAATCATACTGCACACATTCACAGCATGAACGAAATTGCATGTGTTAATTCAATGAGTAGAGCTTCTCTCTTTCACTCCATGTGTCAAGTTTAAACCTTTAATTCAATGAAACAAACGGCATTCACTCATGGATTGAATCAAACTTCAATACTTGATTCAATGATTCAAAACTTATTCCTTGTTTCAAAGGAACAAACGTAACTCACTTATTTAGTTAATCCTACTGGACTCGATCATTCAATGAAACAAACTGCACATTATAATGCAGTGAGTAACGGTAATCTCATTGTTTCAATGCCGCAACTAAGCGATTTAGTTCAATGAGTGGAGCTTCTCTCCTTATTTTAATATGTTAACATTAACTCTTTAATTCAATCAAACAAACTTAACACAAAAACCTCGTGAATCAATGTGCACACATTCATTCAATGAAATGCACTGCACGACTTATTAATAGAGCAGAGCTCCTAACGTTCATTCAATGCCACGAGCAAAAGTATTTTTTCTATGAAACAAACTGCACGCAATCATTCAATGATACAGACTGTACGCCTTAATTCAGTGGTAGAGATTCTCTCATTGATTCAATCAAGCAAGCTACGTTCATTGATTCATTGAATCAAACATTATTCGTTATTTCAATGAAATAAACTTAACACACTTATTTAGTGGTTCATATTGCACACGTTCATTCAATCAAAGACAAGGCACTTGTCAATTCAAAGAGTAAAGCTATTCTCATTCATTAAATGCCACAAGCTTCACGCATTGGCAGAATCATACTGCACACATTCACTCCATGAACGAAACTGCATGTGTCAATTCAATGAGCAGAGCTTCTCTCATTCACTCTATGTGTCAAGCTTAACGCTTTAATTCAATGAGACAAACGGCATTCACTCATTGATTGATTCAAATTTCAATCCTTGAATCAATGAATCAAAACTTATTCCTTTTTTCAAAGGAACAAACGTAACTCACTAATTTAGTGAATCCTACTGGACTCGACATAAACTCTTTAATTCAATCAAACAAACTTAACACATAAACCTTGTGAATCAATGTGCACTATTTTTTCAATGAAATGCACTGCACGTCTTATTCAAAGAGTAGAACTCATTCCATTCATTCAATTCCACGAACGAAACGGATGCATTCAATGATGCAAACTGCACGCATTCATTCAAAGATACAGACTGTATAACTTAATTCAATGAGTAGAGCGTTTCTCATTCATTCAACGTGTCAATCTTAACTCTTTATTTTAATCAAGCAAACTGCTTTCATTGAATCAAACATTATTCATTATTTCAATGAAATAAACTTAACACACTTTTTTAGTGATTCAAATTGCACACGTGCATGCAATCAAAGACACTGCACTTGTCAATTCAAGAGTAGAGCTACTCTCATTCATTTAATGTGTCATTCTTAACTCTATAATTCAATCAAACAAACTTAACTAATAAACCCCGTGGATCAATTTGCACACATTCATTCAATGAAATGCACTGCACTACTTATTAATAAAGTAGAGCTCCTAACGGTCATTCAATGCTCGAGCAAAAGTATTCATTCAATGAGGCAAACTGCACGCATTCATTCAACGATACAGACTGTACGCCTTAATTCAATGGTAGAACTTCTCTCAATCTTTCAACGTGTCAAGCTTTACGCTTTAATTCAATCAAGCAAGCTGCATTCCATTGATTCATTGAATCAAACATTATACGTTATTTCAGTGCAACAAACTTAACACACTTATTTAGTGATTCATATTGCACACGTTCATTCAAACAAAGACCACGGCATTTGTCAATTCAATGAGTAGAGCTACTCTCATTCATTCAATTCCACAAGTTTCACACATTGGCTGAATCATACTGCACACATTCACTGCATGAACGAAATTGGATGTGTTAATTCAATGAGTAGAGCTTCTCTCTTTCACTCCATGTGTCAAGTTTAAACCTTTAATTCAATGAAACAAACGGCATTCACTCATGGATTGAATCAAATTCAATCCTTGAGTCAATGAATCAAAACGTATTCCTGTTTCAAAGGAACAAACGTAACTCACTTATTAATTGAATCTTACTGGACTCGATCATTCAATGAAACAAACATTATAATGCAGTGAGTAGAGGTCATCTCATTGTTTCAATGCCGCAAGCAAAGCGATTTACTTCAATGAGTATAGCTTCTCTCTTTCATTTAATATGTCAACATTAACTCTATATTTCAATCAAACAAACTCAACTCATAAACCTCCTGAATCAATTTACACACATTCATGTAATGAAATGCATTTCGCGACTTTTTCAAAGAGTATAGCTCCTAACATTCATTCAATGCAACGGGCAAAACGGATTCATTCTATGAAACAAACATTCATTCATTTATACAAAATGGACGCCTTAATGCAATGAGTTGAGCTTCTCTCATTCATTCAACTTGTCAAGCTTTACGCATTAATTCAATCAAGCAAGCTGCACTCATTGATGCATTGAAACAAAAGTTAGTCGTTATTTCAGTGCAACAAACTTAACACACTTATTTAGTGATTCAAATTACACACGTTCATTCAAACAAAGACACGGCATTTGTCAATTCAATGAGTAGAGCTAATCTCATTCATTCAATGCCACAAGCTTCACGCATTGGCTGAATCATACTGCACACATTCGCTCAATGAACGAAACTGCATGTGTTAATTCAATGAGTAGAAGTTCTCTCATTCACTCCTTGTGTCAAGCTTAACGCATAAGTCAATGAAACAAACGGCATTCATTCATGGATTGAATCAAACTTCAATCCTTGATTCAATGATTCAAAACTTATTTCTTGTTTCAAAGGAACAAACGTATCTCACTTATTTAGTGAATCCTACTGGACTCGATCATTCAATGAAACAAACTGCACATTATAATGCAGTGAGTAAAAGTAATCTCATTGTTTCAATGCTGAAAGCTAAGCGATTTACTTCAATGAGTAGAGCTTCTCTCCTTCATTTAATATGTCAACATTAACTCTTTAATTCAATCAAAAAAACTTAACAAATAAACATCGTGAATCATTCTGCACTATTCTTTCAATGAAATGCACTGCACGACTTATTCAAAGAGTAGAACTCATTCCATCCATTTAATGCCACGAGCGAAACGGATTCATTCAATGATGCAAACTGCACGCATTCATTCAAAGATACAGACTGTACACCTTAATTCAATGAGTAGAGCGTTTCTCATTTATTCAACATTTCAATCTTAACTCTTTAATTTAATCAAGCAAACTGTATTCATTGATTCATTGAATCAAACATTATTCTTTATTTCAATGAAATGAACTTAACACACGTTTTTAGTGAATCAAATTGCACTCGTGCATGCAATCAAAGACACTGCACTTGTCAATTCAAGAGTAGAGCTACTCTCTTTCATTTAATGTATCATTCTTAACTCTATAATTCAATCAAACAAACTTTAGTCATAACCCTCGTGAATCAATTTGCACACATTCATGTAATGAAATGCATTGCACGACTTTTTCAAAGAGTATAGCTCTTAACATTCATTCAATGCAACGGGCAAAACGGATTCATTCTATGAAACAAACATTCATTCATTTATACAAAATGCACGACTTAATGCAATCAGTAGAGCTTCTCTAATTCATTCAACTTGTCGAGTTTTACGCTTTAATTCATTCAAGCAAGCTGCACTCATTGATGCATTGAAACAAAGATTATCCGTTATTTCAATGAAACAAACTTAACACACTTACTAACTTTTTCATAGTGCACACGTTCATTCAAACAAAGACACGGCATTTGTCAATTCAATGAGTAGAGCTACTCTCATTCATTCAATGCCACAAGCTTCTCGCATTGGCTGAATCGTACTCCATGAACGAAACTGCATCTCTTATTTCAATGAGTAGAGGTTCTCTCATTCACTCCATGTGTCAAGCTTAACTCTTTCAGTCAATGAAACAAACGGCATTCACTCATGGATTGAATCAAACTTCAATACTTGATTCAATGATTCAAAACTTATTCCTTGTTTCAAAGGAACAAACGTAACTCACTTATTTAGTTAATCCTACTGGACTCGATCATTCAATGAAACAAACTGCACATTATAATGCAGTGAATAAAGGTAATCTCATTGATCAATGCCGCAAGCTAAGCGATTTAGTTCAATGAGTGGAGCTTCTCTCCTTATTTTAATATGTCAACATTAACTCTTTAATTCAATCAAACAAACGTAACACATAAACCTCATGAATCAATGTGCACATTCATTAATTGAAATGCACTGCACGACTTATTAATAGAGTAGAGCTCCTAACGTTCATTCAATGCCACGAGCAAAAGTATTTTTTCTATGAAACAAACTGCACGCAATCATTCAATGATACAGACTGTACGCCTTAATTCAATGGTAGAGTTTCTCTCATTGATTCAATCAAGCAAGCTACGTTCATTTGTTCATTGAATCAAACATTATTCGTTATTTCAATGAAACAAACTTAACACACTTATTTAGTGGTTCATATTGCACACGTTCATTCAATCAAAGACAAGGCACTTGTCAATTCAAAGAGTAAAGCTACTCTCATTCATTCAATGCCACAAGCTTCACGCACTGGCTGAATCATACTGCACACATTCACTCCATGAACGAAACTGCATGTGTCAATTCAATGAGTAGAGCTTCTCTCATTCACTCTATGTGTCAAGCTTAACGCTTCAATTCAATGAGACAAGCGGCATTCACTCATTGATTGATTCAAATTTCAATCCTTGAGTCAATGAATCAAAACTTATTCCTTGTTTCAAAGGTACAAACGTAACTCACTAATTTAGTGAATCCTACTGGACTCGACATAAACTCTTTAATTCAATCAAACAAACTTAACACATAAACCTCGTGAATCAATGTGCACTATTGTTTCAATGAAATGCACTGCACGTCTTATTCAAAGAGTAGAACTCATTCCATTCATTCAATTCCACGAACGAAACGGATGCATTCAATGATGCAAACTGCACGCATTCATTCAAAGATACAGACTGTACACCTTAATTCAATGAGTAGAGCGTTTCTCATTCATTCAACGTGTGAATCTTATCTCTTTAATTTAATCAAGCAAACTGCTTTCATTGAATCAAACATTATTCATTGTTTCAATGAAATAAACTTAACACACTTTTTTAGTGATTCAAATTGCACACGTGCATGCAATCAAAGACACTGCACTTGTCAATTCAAGTGTAGAGCTACTCTCATTCATTTAATGTGTCATTCTTAACTCTATAATTCAATCAAACAAACTTAACTCATAAACCTCGTGAATCAATTTGCACACATTCATTCAATGAAATGCACTGCACTACTTATTAATAAAGTAGAGCTCCTAACGGTCATTCAATGCTCGAGCAAAAGTATTCATTCAATGATGCAAACTGCACGCATTCATTCGAAGATGCAGACTGTACGCCTTAATTCAATGGTAGAACTTCTCTCAATCTTTCAACGTGTCAAGCTTTACGCTTTAATTCAATCAAGCAAGCTGCATTCCATTGATTCATTGAATCAAACATTATACGTAATTTCAGTGCAACAAACTTAACACACTTATTTAGTGATTCATATTGCACACGTTCATTCAAACAAAGACCACGGCATTTGTCAATTCAATGAGTAGAGCTACTCTCATTCATTCAATTCCACATGTTTCACACATTGGCTGAATCATACTGCACACATTCACAGCATGAACGAAATTGCATGTGTTAATTCAATGAGTAGAGCTTCTCTTTTTCACTCCATGTGTCAAGTTTAAACCTTTAATTCAATGAAACAAACGGCATTCACTCATGGATTGAATCAAACTTCAATACTTGATTCAATGATTCAAAACTTATTCCTTGTTTCAAAGGAACAAACGTAACTCACTTATTTAGTTAATCCTACTGGACTCGATCATTCAATGAAACAAACTGCACATTATAATGCAGTGAGTAACGGTAATCTCATTGTTTCAATGCCGCAAGCTAAGCGATTTAGTTCAATGAGTGGAGCTTCTCTCCTTATTTTAATATGTCAACATTAACTCTTTAATTCAATCAAATAAACTTAACACATAAACCTCGTGAATCAATGTGCACTATTTTTTCAATAAAATGCACTGCACGTCTTATTCAAAGAGTAGGACTCATTCCATTCATTCAATTCCACGAACGAAATGGATGCATTCAATGATGCAAACTGCACGCATTCATTCAAAGATACAGACTGTACACCTTAATTCAATGAGTAGAGCGTTTCTCATTCATTCAACGTGTGAATCTTATCTCTTTAATTAAATCAAGCAAACTGCTTTCATTGAATCAAACATTATTCATTGTTTCAATGAAATAAACTTAACACACTTTTTTAGTGATTCAAATTGCACACGTGCATGCAATCAAAGACACTGCACTTGTCAATTCAAGAGTAGAGCTACTCTCATTCATTTAATGTGTCATTCATAACTCTATAATTCAATCAAACAAACTTAACTCATAAACCTCGTGAATCAATTTGCACACATTCATTCAATGAAATGCACTGCACTACTTATTAATAAAGTAGAGCTCCTAACGGTCATTCAATGCTCGAGCAAAGGTATTCATTCAATGATGCAAACTGCACGCTTTCATTCGAAGATACAGACTGTACGCCTTAATTCAATGGTAGAACTTCTTCAATCTTTCAACGTGTCAAGCTTTACGCTTTAATTCAATCAAGCAAGCTGCATTCCATTGATTCATTGAATCAAACATTATACGTTATTTCAGTGCAACAAACTTAACACACTTATTTAGTGATTCATATTGCACACGTTCATTCAAACAAAGACCACGGCATTTGTCAATTCAATGAGTAGAGCTACTCTCATTCATTCAATTCCACAAGTTTCACACATTGGTTAAATCATACTGCACACATTCACAGCATGAACGAAATTGCATGTGTTAATTCAATGAGTAGAGCTTCTCTCTTTCACTCCATGTGTCAAGTTTAAACCTTTAATTCAATGAAACAAACGGCATTCACTCATGGATTGAATCAAACTTCAATACTTAATTCAATGATTCAAAACTTATTCCTTGTTTCAAAGGAACAAACGTAACTCACTTATTTAGTTAATCCTACTGGACTCGATCATTCAATGAAACAAACTGCACATTGTAATGCAGTGAGTAACGGTAATCTCATTGTTTCAATGCCGCAAGCTAAGCGATTTAGTTCAATGAGTGGAGCTTCTCTCCTTATTTTAATATGTCAACATTAACTCTTTAATTCAATCAAACAAACTTAACACATAAACCTCGTGAATCAATGTGCACACATTCATTCAATGAAATGCACTGCACGACTAATTAATAGAGCAGAGCTCCTAACGTTCATTCAATGCCACGAGCAAAAGTATTTTTTCTATGAAACAAACAGCACGCAAACATTCAATGATACAGACTGTACGCCTTAATTCAGTGGTAGAGATTCTCTCATTGATTCAATCAAGCAAGCTACGTTCATTGATTCATTGAATCAAACATTATTCGTTATTTCAATGAAACAAACTTAACACACTTATTTAGTGGTTCATATTGCACACGTTCATTCAATCAAAGACAAGGCACTTGTCAATTCAAAGAGTAAAGCTACTCTCATTCATTCAATGCCACAAGCTTCACGCATTGGCAGAATCATACTGCACACATTCACTCCATGAACGAAACTGCATGTGTCAATTCCATGAGCAGAGCTTCTCTCATTCACTCTATGTGTCAAGCTTAACGCTTTAATTCAATGAGACAAACGGCATTCACTCATTGATTGATTCAAATTTCAATCCTTGAATCAATGAATCGAAACTTATTCCTTGTTTCAAAGGAACAAACGTAACTCCCTAATTTAGTGAATCCTACTGGACTCGACATAAACTCTTTAATTCAATCAAACAAACTTAACACATAAACCTTGTGAATCAATGTGCACTATTTTTTCAATGAAATGCACTGCACGTCTTATTCAAAGAGTAGAACTCATTCCATTCATTCAATTCCACGAACGAAACGGATGCATTCAATGATGCAAACTGCACGCATTCATTCAAAGATACAGACTGTACAACTTAATTCAATGAGTAGAGCGTTTCTCATTCATTCAACGTGTCAATCTTAACTCTTTTTTTTAATCAAGCAAACTGCTTTCATTGAATCAAACATTATTCATTATTTCAATGAAATAAACTTAACACACTTTTTTAGTGATTCAAATTGCACACGTGCATGCAATCAAAGACACTGCACTTGTCAATTCAAGAGTAGAGCTACTCTCATTCATTTAATGTGTCATTCTTAACTCTATAATTCAATCAAACAAACTTAACTAATAAACCCCGTGAATCAATTTGCACACATTCATTCAATGAAATGCACTGCACTACTTATTAATAAAGTAGAGCTCCTAACGGTCATTTAATGCTCGAGCAAAAGTATTCATTCAATGAGGCAAACTGCACGCATTCATTCAACGATACAGACTGTACGCCTTAATTCAATGGTAGAACTTCTCTCAATCTTTCAACGTGTCAAGCTTTACGCTTTAATTCAATCAAGCAAGCTGCATTCCATTGATTCATTGAATCAAACATTATACGTTATTTCAGTGCAACAAACTTAACACACTTATTTAGTGATTCATATTGCACACGTTCATTCAAACAAAGACCACGGCATTTGTCAATTCAATGAGTAGAGCTACTCTCATTCATTCAATTCCACAAGTTTCACACATTGGCTGAATCATACTGCACACATTCACTGCATGAACGAAATTGGATGTGTTAATTCAATGAGTAGAGCTTCTCTCTTTCACTCCATGTGTCAAGTTTAAACCTTTAATTCAATGAAACAAACGGCATTCACTCATGGATTGAATCAAATTCAATCCTTGAGTCAATGAATCAAAACGTATTCCTGTTTCAAAGGAACAAACGTAACTCACTTATTAATTGAATCTTACTGGACTCGATCATTCAATGAAACAAACATTATAATGCAGTGAGTAGAGGTCATCTCATTGTTTCAATGCCGCAAGCAAAGCGATTTACTTCAATGAGTATAGCTTCTCTCTTTCATTTAATATGTCAACATTAACTCTATATTTCAATCAAACAAACTCAACTCATAAACCTCCTGAATCAATTTACACACATTCATGTAGTGAAATGCATTTCGTGACTCTTTCAAAGAGTATAGCTCCTAACATTCATTCAATGCAACGGGCAAAACGGATTCATTCTATGAAACAAACATTCATTCATTTATACAAAATGGACGCCTTAATGCAATGAGTTGAGCTTCTCTCATTCATTCAACTTGTCAAGCTTTACGCATTAATTCAATCAAGCAAGCTGCACTCATTGATGCATTGAAACAAAAGTTAGTCGTTATTTCAGTGCAACAAACTTAACACACTTATTTAGTGATTCAAATTACACACGTTCATTCAAACAAAGACACGGCATTTGTCAATTCAATGAGTAGAGCTAATCTCATTCATTTAATGCCACAAGCTTCACGCATTGGCTGAATCATACTGCACACATTCGCTCAATGAACGAAACTGCATGTGTTAATTCAATGAGTAGAAGTTCTCTCATTCACTCCTTGTGTCATGCTTAACGCATAAGTCAATGAAACAAACGGCATTCATTCATGGATTGAATCAAACTTCAATCCTTGATTCAATGATTCAAAACTTATTTCTTGTTTCAAAGGAACAAACGTATCTCACTTATTTAGTGAATCCTACTGGACTCGATCATTCAATGAAACAAACTGCACATTATAATGCAGTGAGTAAAAGTAATCTCATTGTTTCAATGCTGAAAGCTAAGCGATTTACTTCAATGAGTAGAGCTTCTCTCCTTCATTTAATATGTCAACATTAACTCTTTAATTCAATCAAAAAAACTTAACAAATAAACATCGTGAATCATTCTGCACTATTCTTTCAATGAAATGCACTGCACGACTTATTCAAAGAGTAGAACTCATTCCATCCATTTAATGCCACGAGCGAAACGGATTCATTCAATGATGCAAACTGCACGCATTCATTCAAAGATACAGACTGTACACCTTAATTCAATGAGTAGAGCGTTTCTCATTTATTCAACATTTCAATCTTAACTCTTTAATTTAATCAAGCAAACTGTATTCATTGATTCATTGAATCAAACATTATTCTTTATTTCAATGAAATGAACTTAACACACGTTTTTAGTGAATCAAATTGCAATCGTGCATGCAATCAAAGACACTGCACTTGTCAATTCAAGAGTAGAGCTACTCTCTTTCATTTAATGTATCATTCTTAACTCTATAATTCAATCAAACAAACTTTAGTCATAACCCTCGTGAATCAATTTGCACACATTCATGTAATGAATGCACGACTTTTTCAAAGAGTATAGCTCTTAACATTCATTCAATGCAACGGGCAAAACGGATTCATTCTATGAAACAAACATTCATTCATTTATACAAAATGCACGACTTAATGCAATCAGTAGAGCTTCTCTAATTCATTCAACTTGTCGAGTTTTACGCTTTAATTCAATCAAGCAAGCTGCACTCATTGATGCATTGAAACAAAAATTATCCGTTATTTCAATGAAACAAACTTAACACACTTACTAACTTTTTCATAGTGCACACGTTCATTCAAACAAAGACACGGCATTTGTCAATTCAATGAGTAGAGCTACTCTCATTCATTCAATGCCACAAGCTTCTCGCATTGGCTGAATCGTACTCCATGAACGAAACTGCATGTCTTATTTCAATGAGTAGAGGTTCTCTCATTCACTCCTTGTGTCAAGCTTAACTCTTTCAGTCAATGAAACAAACGGCATTCATTCATGGATTGAATCAAACTTCAATACTTGATTCAATGATTCAAATCTTATTCCTTGTTTCAAAGGAACAAACGTAACTCACTTATTTAGTTAATCCTACTGGACTCGATCATTCAATGAAACAAACTGCACATTATAATGCAGTGAATAAAGGTAATCTCATTGATCAATGCCGCAAGCTAAGCGATTTAGTTCAATGAGTGGAGCTTCTCTCCTTATTTTAATATGTCAACATTAACTCTTTAATTCAATCAAACAAACTTAACTAATAAACCCCGTGAATCAATTTGCACACATTCATTCAATGAAATGCACTGCACTACTTATTAATAAAGTAGAGCTCCTAACGGTCATTTAATGCTCGAGCAAAAGTATTCATTCAATGAGGCAAACTGCACGCATTCATTCAACGATACAGACTGTACGCCTTAATTCAATGGTAGAACTTCTCTCAATCTTTCAACGTGTCAAGCTTTACGCTTTAATTCAATCAAGCAAGCTGCATTCCATTGATTCATTGAATCAAACATTATACGTTATTTCAGTGCAACAAACTTAACACACTTATTTAGTGATTCATATTGCACACGTTCATTCAAACAAAGACCACGGCATTTGTCAATTCAATGAGTAGAGCTGCTCTCATTCATTCAATTCCACAAGTTTCACACATTGGCTGAATCATACTGCACACATTCACTGCATGAACGAAATTGGATGTGTTAATTCAATGAGTAGAGCTTCTCTCTTTCACTCCATGTGTCAAGTTTAAACCTTTAATTCAATGAAACAAACGGCATTCACTCATGGATTGAATCAAATTCAATCCTTGAGTCAATGAATCAAAACGTATTCCTGTTTCAAAGGAACAAACGTAACTCACTTATTAATTGAATCTTACTGGACTCGATCATTCAATGAAACAAACATTATAATGCAGTGAGTAGAGGTCATCTCATTGTTTCAATGCCGCAAGCAAAGCGATTTACTTCAATGAGTATAGCTTCTCTCTTTCATTTAATATGTCAACATTAACTCTATATTTCAATCAAACAAACTCAACTCATAAACCTCCTGAATCAATTTACACACATTCATGTAGTGAAATGCATTTCGTGACTCTTTCAAAGAGTATAGCTCCTAACATTCATTCAATGCAACGGGCAAAACGGATTCATTCTATGAAACAAACATTCATTCATTTATACAAAATGGACGCCTTAATGCAATGAGTTGAGCTTCTCTCATTCATTCAACTTGTCAAGCTTTACGCATTAATTCAATCAAGCAAGCTGCACTCATTGATGCATTGAAACAAAAGTTAGTCGTTATTTCAGTGCAACAAACTTAACACACTTATTTAGTGATTCAAATTACACACGTTCATTCAAACAAAGACACGGCATTTGTCAATTCAATGAGTAGAGCTAATCTCATTCATTTAATGCCACAAGCTTCACGCATTGGCTGAATCATACTGCACACATTCGCTCAATGAACGAAACTGCATGTGTTAATTCAATGAGTAGAAGTTCTCTCATTCACTCCTTGTGTCATGCTTAACGCATAAGTCAATGAAACAAACGGCATTCATTCATGGATTGAATCAAACTTCAATCCTTGATTCAATGATTCAAAACTTATTTCTTGTTTCAAAGGAACAAACGTATCTCACTTATTTAGTGAATCCTACTGGACTCGATCATTCAATGAAACAAACTGCACATTATAATGCAGTGAGTAAAAGTAATCTCATTGTTTCAATGCTGAAAGCTAAGCGATTTACTTCAATGAGTAGAGCTTCTCTCCTTCATTTAATATGTCAACATTAACTCTTTAATTCAATCAAAAAAACTTAACAAATAAACATCGTGAATCATTCTGCACTATTCTTTCAATGAAATGCACTGCACGACTTATTCAAAGAGTAGAACTCATTCCATCCATTTAATGCCACGAGCGAAACGGATTCATTCAATGATGCAAACTGCACGCATTCATTCAAAGATACAGACTGTACACCTTAATTCAATGAGTAGAGCGTTTCTCATTTATTCAACATTTCAATCTTAACTCTTTAATTTAATCAAGCAAACTGTATTCATTGATTCATTGAATCAAACATTATTCTTTATTTCAATGAAATGAACTTAACACACGTTTTTAGTGAATCAAATTGCAATCGTGCATGCAATCAAAGACACTGCACTTGTCAATTCAAGAGTAGAGCTACTCTCTTTCATTTAATGTATCATTCTTAACTCTATAATTCAATCAAACAAACTTTAGTCATAACCCTCGTGAATCAATTTGCACACATTCATGTAATGAATGCACGACTTTTTCAAAGAGTATAGCTCTTAACATTCATTCAATGCAACGGGCAAAATGGATTCATTCTATGAAACAAACATTCATTCATTTATACAAAATGCACGACTTAATGCAATCAGTAGAGCTTCTCTAATTCATTCAACTTGTCGAGTTTTACGCTTTAATTCAATCAAGCAAGCTGCACTCATTGATGCATTGAAACAAAAAATATCCGTTATTTCAATGAAACAAACTTAACACACTTACTAACTTTTTCATAGTGCACACGTTCATTCAAACAAAGACACGGCATTTGTCAATTCAATGAGTAGAGCTACTCTCATTCATTCAATGCCACAAGCTTCTCGCATTGGCTGAATCGTACTCCATGAACGAAACTGCATGTCTTATTTCAATGAGTAGAGGTTCTCTCATTCACTCCTTGTGTCAAGCTTAACTCTTTCAGTCAATGAAACAAACGGCATTCATTCATGGATTGAATCAAACTTCAATACTTGATTCAATGATTCAAATCTTATTCCTTGTTTCAAAGGAACAAACGTAACTCACTTATTTAGTTAATCCTACTGGACTCGATCATTCAATGAAACAAACTGCACATTATAATGCAGTGAATAAAGGTAATCTCATTGATCAATGCCGCAAGCTAAGCGATTTAGTTCAATGAGTGGAGCTTCTCTCCTTATTTTAATATGTCAACATTAACTCTTTAATTCAATCAAACAAACTTAACTAATAAACCCCGTGAATCAATTTGCACACATTCATTCAATGAAATGCACTGCACTACTTATTAATAAAGTAGAGCTCCTAACGGTCATTTAATGCTCGAGCAAAAGTATTCATTCAATGAGGCAAACTGCACGCATTCATTCAACGATACAGACTGTACGCCTTAATTCAATGGTAGAACTTCTCTCAATCTTTCAACGTGTCAAGCTTTACGCTTTAATTCAATCAAGCAAGCTGCATTCCATTGATTCATTGAATCAAACATTATACGTTATTTCAGTGCAACAAACTTAACACACTTATTTAGTGATTCATATTGCACACGTTCATTCAAACAAAGACCACGGCATTTGTCAATTCAATGAGTAGAGCTGCTCTCATTCATTCAATTCCACAAGTTTCACACATTGGCTGAATCATACTGCACACATTCACTGCATGAACGAAATTGGATGTGTTAATTCAATGAGTAGAGCTTCTCTCTTTCACTCCATGTGTCAAGTTTAAACCTTTAATTCAATGAAACAAACGGCATTCACTCATGGATTGAATCAAATTCAATCCTTGAGTCAATGAATCAAAACGTATTCCTGTTTCAAAGGAACAAACGTAACTCACTTATTAATTGAATCTTACTGGACTCGATCATTCAATGAAACAAACATTATAATGCAGTGAGTAGAGGAGAAAGTGAGGTCTGCAGATGCTGGAGATCAAAGTTGAAACTTTATTGCTGGAACAGCACAGCAGGTCAGGCAGCATCCAGGTGAGTAGAGGTCATCTCATTGTTTCAATGCCGCAAGCAAAGCGATTTACTTCAATGAGTATAGCTTCTCTCTTTCATTTAATATGTCAACATTAACTCTATATTTCAATCAAACAAACTCAACTCATAAACCTCCTGAATCAATTTACACACATTCATGTAGTGAAATGCATTTCGTGACTCTTTCAAAGAGTATAGCTCCTAACATTCATTCAATGCAACGGGCAAAACGGATTCATTCTATGAAACAAACATTCATTCATTTATACAAAATGGACGCCTTAATGCAATGAGTTGAGCTTCTCTCATTCATTCAACTTGTCAAGCTTTACGCATTAATTCAATCAAGCAAGCTGCACTCATTGATGCATTGAAACAAAAGTTAGTCGTTATTTCAGTGCAACAAACTTAACACACTTATTTAGTGATTCAAATTACACACGTTCATTCAAACAAAGACACGGCATTTGTCAATTCAATGAGTAGAGCTAATCTCATTCATTTAATGCCACAAGCTTCACGCATTGGCTGAATCATACTGCACACATTCGCTCAATGAACGAAACTGCATGTGTTAATTCAATGAGTAGAAGTTCTCTCATTCACTCCTTGTGTCATGCTTAACGCATAAGTCAATGAAACAAACGGCATTCATTCATGGATTGAATCAAACTTCAATCCTTGATTCAATGATTCAAAACTTATTTCTTGTTTCAAAGGAACAAACGTATCTCACTTATTTAGTGAATCCTACTGGACTCGATCATTCAATGAAACAAACTGCACATTATAATGCAGTGAGTAAAAGTAATCTCATTGTTTCAATGCTGAAAGCTAAGCGATTTACTTCAATGAGTAGAGCTTCTCTCCTTCATTTAATATGTCAACATTAACTCTTTAATTCAATCAAAAAAACTTAACAAATAAACATCGTGAATCATTCTGCACTATTCTTTCAATGAAATGCACTGCACGACTTATTCAAAGAGTAGAACTCATTCCATCCATTTAATGCCACGAGCGAAACGGATTCATTCAATGATGCAAACTGCACGCATTCATTCAAAGATACAGACTGTACACCTTAATTCAATGAGTAGAGCGTTTCTCATTTATTCAACATTTCAATCTTAACTCTTTAATTTAATCAAGCAAACTGTATTCATTGATTCATTGAATCAAACATTATTCTTTATTTCAATGAAATGAACTTAACACACGTTTTTAGTGAATCAAATTGCAATCGTGCATGCAATCAAAGACACTGCACTTGTCAATTCAAGAGTAGAGCTACTCTCTTTCATTTAATGTATCATTCTTAACTCTATAATTCAATCAAACAAACTTTAGTCATAACCCTCGTGAATCAATTTGCACACATTCATGTAATGAATGCACGACTTTTTCAAAGAGTATAGCTCTTAACATTCATTCAATGCAACGGGCAAAATGGATTCATTCTATGAAACAAACATTCATTCATTTATACAAAATGCACGACTTAATGCAATCAGTAGAGCTTCTCTAATTCATTCAACTTGTCGAGTTTTACGCTTTAATTCAATCAAGCAAGCTGCACTCATTGATGCATTGAAACAAAAATTATCCGTTATTTCAATGAAACAAACTTAACACACTTACTAACTTTTTCATAGTGCACACGTTCATTCAAACAAAGACACGGCATTTGTCAATTCAATGAGTAGAGCTACTCTCATTCATTCAATGCCACAAGCTTCTCGCATTGGCTGAATCGTACTCCATGAACGAAACTGCATGTCTTATTTCAATGAGTAGAGGTTCTCTCATTCACTCCTTGTGTCAAGCTTAACTCTTTCAGTCAATGAAACAAACGGCATTCATTCATGGATTGAATCAAACTTCAATACTTGATTCAATGATTCAAATCTTATTCCTTGTTTCAAAGGAACAAACGTAACTCACTTATTTAGTTAATCCTACTGGACTCGATCATTCAATGAAACAAACTGCACATTATAATGCAGTGAATAAAGGTAATCTCATTGATCAATGCCGCAAGCTAAGCGATTTAGTTCAATGAGTGGAGCTTCTCTCCTTATTTTAATATGTCAACATTAACTCTTTAATTCAATCAAACAAACTTAACACATAAACCTCATGAATCAATGTGCACATTCATTCATTGAAATGCACTGCACGACTTATTAATAGAGTAGAGCTCCTAACGTTCATTCAATGCCACGAGCAAAAGTATTTTTTCTATGAAACAAACTGCACGCAATCATTCAATAATACAGACTGTACGCCTTAATTCAGTGGTAGAGTTTCTCTCATTGATTCAATCAAGCAAGCTACGTTCATTTATTCATTGAATCTAACATTATTCGTTATTTCAATGAAACAAACTTAACACACTTATTTAGTGGTTCATATTGCACACGTTCATTCAATCAAAGACAAGGCACTTGTCAATTCAAAGAGTAAAGCTACTCTCATTCATTCAATGCCACAAGCTTCACGCACTGGCTGAATCATACTGCACACATTCACTCCATGAACGAAACTGCATGTGTCAATTCAATGAGTAGAGCTTCTCTCATTCACTCTATGTGTCAAGCTTAACGCTTCAATTCAATGAGACAAACGGCATTCACTCATTGATTGATTCAAATTTCAATCCTTGAGTCAATGAATCAAAACTTATTCCTTGTTTCAAAGGTACAAACGTAACTCACTAATTTAGTGAATCCTACTGGACTCGACATAAACTCTTTAATTCAATCAAACAAACTTAACACATAAACCTCGTGAGTCAATGTGCACTATTTTTTCAATGAAATGCACTGCACGTCTTATTCAAAGAGTAGAACTCATTCCATTCATTCAATTCCACGAACGAAACGGATGCATTCAATGATGCAAACTGCACGCATTCATTCAAAGATACAGACTGTACACCTTAATTCAATGAGTAGAGCGTTTCTCATTCATTCAACGTGTGAATCTTATCTCTTTAATTTAATCAAGCAAACTGCTTTCATTGAATCAAACATTATTCATTGTTTCAATGAAATAAACTTAACACACTTTTTTAGTGATTCAAATTGCACACGTGCATGCAATCAAAGACACTGCACTTGTCAATTCAAGAGTAGAGCTACACTCATTCATTTAATGTGTCATTCTTAACTCTATAATTCAATCAAACAAACTTTAGTCATAACCCTCGTGAATCAATTTGCACACATTCATGTAATGAAATGCACTGCACTACTTATTAATAAAGTAGAGCTCCTAACGGTCATTCAATGCTCGAGCAAAAGTATTCATTCAATAATGCAAACTGCACGCATTCATTCGAAGATGCAGACTGTACGCCTTAACTCTCAATCTTTCAACGTGTCAAGCTTTACGCTTTAATTCAATCAAGCAAGCTGCATTCCATTGATTCATTGAATCAAACATTATACGTTATTTCAGTGCAACAAACTTAACACACTTATTTAGTGACTCATATTGCACACGTTCATTCAAACAAAGACCACGGCATTTGTCAATTCAATGAGTAGAGCTACTCTCATTCATTCAATTCCACAAGTTTCACACATTGGCTGAATCATACTGCACACATTCACAGCATGAACGAAATTGCATGTGTTAATTCAATGAGTAGAGCTTCTCTCTTTCACTCCATGTGTCAAGTTTAAACCTTTAATTCAATGAAACAAACGGCATTCACTCATGGATTGAATCAAACTTCAATACTTGATTCAATGATTCAAAACTTATTCCTTGTTTCAAAGGAACAAACGTAACTCACTTATTTAGTTAATCCTACTGGACTCGATCATTCAATGAAACAAACTGCACATTATAATGCAGTGAGTAACGGTAATCTCATTGTTTCAATGCTGCAAGCTAAGCGATTTAGTTCAATGAGTGGAGCTTCTCTCCTTATTTTAATATGTCAACATTAACTCTTTAATTCAATCAAATAAACTTAACACATAAACCTCGTGAATCAATGTGCACACTTTCATTCAATGAAATGCACTGCACGACTTATTAATAGAGTAGAGCTCCTAACGTTCATTCAATGCCACGAGCAAAAGTATTTTTTCTATGAAACAAACAGCACGCAATCATTCAATGATACAGACTGTACGCCTTAATTCAGTGGTAGAGATTCTCTCATTGATTCAATCAAGCAAGCTACGTTCATTGATTCAATGAATCAAACATTATTCGTTATTTCAATGAAACAAACTTAACACACTTATTTAGTGGTTACTATTGCACACGTTCATTCAATCAAAGACAAGGCACTTGTCAATTCAAAGAGTAAAGCTACTCTCATTCATTCAATGCCACAAGCTTCACGCATTGGCAGAATCATACTGCACACATTCACTCCATGAACGAAACTGCATGTGTCAATTCAATGAGTAGAGCTTCTCTCATTCACTCTATGTGTCAAGCTTAACGCTTTAATTCAATGAGACAAACGGCATTCACTCATTGATTGATTCAAATTTCAATCCTTGAATCAATGAATCAAAACTTATTCCTTGTTTCAAAGGAACAAACGTAACTCACTAATTTAGTGAATCCTACTGGACTCGACATAAACTCTTTAATTCAATCAAACAAACTTAACACATAAACCTTGTGAATCAATGTGCACTATTTTTTCAATGAAATGCACTTCACGTCTTATTCAAAGAGTAGAACTCATTCCATTCATTCAATTCCACGAACGAAACGGATGCATTCAATGATGCAAACTGCACGCATTCATTCAAAGATACAGACTGTACAACTTAATTCAATGAGTAGAGCGTTTCTCATTCATTCAACGTGTCAATCTTAACTCTTTATTTTAATCAAGCAAACTGCTTTCATTGAATCAAACATTATTCATTATTTCAATGAAATAAACTTAACACACTTTTTTAGTGATTCAAATTGCACACGTGCATGCAATCAAAGACACTGCACTTGTCAATTCAATGAGTAGAGCTACTCTCATTCATTTAATGTGTCATTCTTAACTCTATAATTCAATCAAACAAACTTAACTAATAAACCCCGTGAATCAATTTGCACACATCCATTCAATGAAATGCACTGCACTACTTATTAATAAAGTAGAGCTCCTAACGGTCATTCAATGCTCGAGCAAAAGTATTCATTCAATGATGCAAACTGCACGCATTCATTCAACGATACAGACTGTACGCCTTAATTCAATGGTAGAACTTCTCTCAATCTTTCAACGTGTCAAGCTTTACGCTTTAATTCAATCAAGCAAGCTGCATTCCATTGATTCATTGAATCAAACATTATACGTTATTTCAGTGCAACAAACTTAACACACTTATTTAGTGATTCATATTGCACACGTTCATTCAAACAAAGACCACGGCATTTGTCAATTCAATGAGTAGAGCTACTCTCATTCATTCAATTCCACAAGTTTCACACATTGGCTGAATCATACTGCACACATTCACTGCATGAACGAAATTGGATGTGTTAATTCAATGAGTAGAGCTTCTCTCTTTCACTCCATGTGTCAAGTTTAAACCTTTAATTCAATGAAACAAACGGCATTCACTCATGGATTGAATCAAATTCAATCCTTGAGTCAATGAATCAAAACGTATTCCTGTTTCAAAGGAACAAACGTAACTCACTTATTAATTGAATCTTACTGGACTCGATCATTCAATGAAACAAACATTATAATGCAGTGAGTAGAGGTCATCTCATTGTTTCAATGCCGCAAGCAAAGCGATTTACTTCAATGAGTATAGCTTCTCTCTTTCATTTAATATGTCAACATTAACTCTATATTTCAATCAAACAAACTCAACTCATAAACCTCCTGAATCAATTTACACACATTCATGTAGTGAAATGCATTTCGTGACTCTTTCAAAGAGTATAGCTCCTAACATTCATTCAATGCAACGGGCAAAACGGATTCATTCTATGAAACAAACATTCATTCATTTATACAAAATGGACGCCTTAATGCAATGAGTTGAGCTTCTCTCATTCATTCAACTTGTCAAGCTTTACGCATTAATTCAATCAAGCAAGCTGCACTCATTGATGCATTGAAACAAAAGTTAGTCGTTATTTCAGTGCAACAAACTTAACACACTTATTTAGTGATTCAAATTACACACGTTCATTCAAACAAAGACACGGCATTTGTCAATTCAATGAGTAGAGCTAATCTCATTCATTTAATGCCACAAGCTTCACGCATTGGCTGAATCATACTGCACACATTCGCTCAATGAACGAAACTGCATGTGTTAATTCAATGAGTAGAAGTTCTCTCATTCACTCCTTGTGTCATGCTTAACGCATAAGTCAATGAAACAAACGGCATTCATTCATGGATTGAATCAAACTTCAATCCTTGATTCAATGATTCAAAACTTATTTCTTGTTTCAAAGGAACAAACGTATCTCACTTATTTAGTGAATCCTACTGGACTCGATCATTCAATGAAACAAACTGCACATTATAATGCAGTGAGTAAAAGTAATCTCATTGTTTCAATGCTGAAAGCTAAGCGATTTACTTCAATGAGTAGAGCTTCTCTCCTTCATTTAATATGTCAACATTAACTCTTTAATTCAATCAAAAAAACTTAACAAATAAACATCGTGAATCATTCTGCACTATTCTTTCAATGAAATGCACTGCACGACTTATTCAAAGAGTAGAACTCATTCCATCCATTTAATGCCACGAGCGAAACGGATTCATTCAATGATGCAAACTGCACGCATTCATTCAAAGATACAGACTGTACACCTTAATTCAATGAGTAGAGCGTTTCTCATTTATTCAACATTTCAATCTTAACTCTTTAATTTAATCAAGCAAACTGTATTCATTGATTCATTGAATCAAACATTATTCTTTATTTCAATGAAATGAACTTAACACACGTTTTTAGTGAATCAAATTGCAATCGTGCATGCAATCAAAGACACTGCACTTGTCAATTCAAGAGTAGAGCTACTCTCTTTCATTTAATGTATCATTCTTAACTCTATAATTCAATCAAACAAACTTTAGTCATAACCCTCGTGAATCAATTTGCACACATTCATGTAATGAATGCACGACTTTTTCAAAGAGTATAGCTCTTAACATTCATTCAATGCAACGGGCAAAATGGATTCATTCTATGAAACAAACATTCATTCATTTATACAAAATGCACGACTTAATGCAATCAGTAGAGCTTCTCTAATTCATTCAACTTGTCGAGTTTTACGCTTTAATTCAATCAAGCAAGCTGCACTCATTGATGCATTGAAACAAAAATTATCCGTTATTTCAATGAAACAAACTTAACACACTTACTAACTTTTTCATAGTGCACACGTTCATTCAAACAAAGACACGGCATTTGTCAATTCAATGAGTAGAGCTACTCTCATTCATTCAATGCCACAAGCTTCTCGCATTGGCTGAATCGTACTCCATGAACGAAACTGCATGTCTTATTTCAATGAGTAGAGGTTCTCTCATTCACTCCTTGTGTCAAGCTTAACTCTTTCAGTCAATGAAACAAACGGCATTCATTCATGGATTGAATCAAACTTCAATACTTGATTCAATGATTCAAATCTTATTCCTTGTTTCAAAGGAACAAACGTAACTCACTTATTTAGTTAATCCTACTGGACTCGATCATTCAATGAAACAAACTGCACATTATAATGCAGTGAATAAAGGTAATCTCATTGATCAATGCCGCAAGCTAAGCGATTTAGTTCAATGAGTGGAGCTTCTCTCCTTATTTTAATATGTCAACATTAACTCTTTAATTCAATCAAACAAACTTAACTAATAAACCCCGTGAATCAATTTGCACACATTCATTCAATGAAATGCACTGCACTACTTATTAATAAAGTAGAGCTCCTAACGGTCATTTAATGCTCGAGCAAAAGTATTCATTCAATGAGGCAAACTGCACGCATTCATTCAACGATACAGACTGTACGCCTTAATTCAATGGTAGAACTTCTCTCAATCTTTCAACGTGTCAAGCTTTACGCTTTAATTCAATCAAGCAAGCTGCATTCCATTGATTCATTGAATCAAACATTATACGTTATTTCAGTGCAACAAACTTAACACACTTATTTAGTGATTCATATTGCACACGTTCATTCAAACAAAGACCACGGCATTTGTCAATTCAATGAGTAGAGCTGCTCTCATTCATTCAATTCCACAAGTTTCACACATTGGCTGAATCATACTGCACACATTCACTGCATGAACGAAATTGGATGTGTTAATTCAATGAGTAGAGCTTCTCTCTTTCACTCCATGTGTCAAGTTTAAACCTTTAATTCAATGAAACAAACGGCATTCACTCATGGATTGAATCAAATTCAATCCTTGAGTCAATGAATCAAAACGTATTCCTGTTTCAAAGGAACAAACGTAACTCACTTATTAATTGAATCTTACTGGACTCGATCATTCAATGAAACAAACATTATAATGCAGTGAGTAGAGGTCATCTCATTGTTTCAATGCCGCAAGCAAAGCGATTTACTTCAATGAGTATAGCTTCTCTCTTTCATTTAATATGTCAACATTAACTCTATATTTCAATCAAACAAACTCAACTCATAAACCTCCTGAATCAATTTACACACATTCATGTAGTGAAATGCATTTCGTGACTCTTTCAAAGAGTATAGCTCCTAACATTCATTCAATGCAACGGGCAAAACGGATTCATTCTATGAAACAAACATTCATTCATTTATACAAAATGGACGCCTTAATGCAATGAGTTGAGCTTCTCTCATTCATTCAACTTGTCAAGCTTTACGCATTAATTCAATCAAGCAAGCTGCACTCATTGATGCATTGAAACAAAAGTTAGTCGTTATTTCAGTGCAACAAACTTAACACACTTATTTAGTGATTCAAATTACACACGTTCATTCAAACAAAGACACGGCATTTGTCAATTCAATGAGTAGAGCTAATCTCATTCATTTAATGCCACAAGCTTCACGCATTGGCTGAATCATACTGCACACATTCGCTCAATGAACGAAACTGCATGTGTTAATTCAATGAGTAGAAGTTCTCTCATTCACTCCTTGTGTCATGCTTAACGCATAAGTCAATGAAACAAACGGCATTCATTCATGGATTGAATCAAACTTCAATCCTTGATTCAATGATTCAAAACTTATTTCTTGTTTCAAAGGAACAAACGTATCTCACTTATTTAGTGAATCCTACTGGACTCGATCATTCAATGAAACAAACTGCACATTATAATGCAGTGAGTAAAAGTAATCTCATTGTTTCAATGCTGAAAGCTAAGCGATTTACTTCAATGAGTAGAGCTTCTCTCCTTCATTTAATATGTCAACATTAACTCTTTAATTCAATCAAAAAAACTTAACAAATAAACATCGTGAATCATTCTGCACTATTCTTTCAATGAAATGCACTGCACGACTTATTCAAAGAGTAGAACTCATTCCATCCATTTAATGCCACGAGCGAAACGGATTCATTCAATGATGCAAACTGCACGCATTCATTCAAAGATACAGACTGTACACCTTAATTCAATGAGTAGAGCGTTTCTCATTTATTCAACATTTCAATCTTAACTCTTTAATTTAATCAAGCAAACTGTATTCATTGATTCATTGAATCAAACATTATTCTTTATTTCAATGAAATGAACTTAACACACGTTTTTAGTGAATCAAATTGCAATCGTGCATGCAATCAAAGACACTGCACTTGTCAATTCAAGAGTAGAGCTACTCTCTTTCATTTAATGTATCATTCTTAACTCTATAATTCAATCAAACAAACTTTAGTCATAACCCTCGTGAATCAATTTGCACACATTCATGTAATGAATGCACGACTTTTTCAAAGAGTATAGCTCTTAACATTCATTCAATGCAACGGGCAAAATGGATTCATTCTATGAAACAAACATTCATTCATTTATACAAAATGCACGACTTAATGCAATCAGTAGAGCTTCTCTAATTCATTCAACTTGTCGAGTTTTACGCTTTAATTCAATCAAGCAAGCTGCACTCATTGATGCATTGAAACAAAAATTATCCGTTATTTCAATGAAACAAACTTAACACACTTACTAACTTTTTCATAGTGCACACGTTCATTCAAACAAAGACACGGCATTTGTCAATTCAATGAGTAGAGCTACTCTCATTCATTCAATGCCACAAGCTTCTCGCATTGGCTGAATCGTACTCCATGAACGAAACTGCATGTCTTATTTCAATGAGTAGAGGTTCTCTCATTCACTCCTTGTGTCAAGCTTAACTCTTTCAGTCAATGAAACAAACGGCATTCATTCATGGATTGAATCAAACTTCAATACTTGATTCAATGATTCAAATCTTATTCCTTGTTTCAAAGGAACAAACGTAACTCACTTATTTAGTTAATCCTACTGGACTCGATCATTCAATGAAACAAACTGCACATTATAATGCAGTGAATAAAGGTAATCTCATTGATCAATGCCGCAAGCTAAGCGATTTAGTTCAATGAGTGGAGCTTCTCTCCTTATTTTAATATGTCAACATTAACTCTTTAATTCAATCAAACAAACTTAACACATAAACCTCATGAATCAATGTGCACATTCATTCATTGAAATGCACTGCACGACTTATTAATAGAGTAGAGCTCCTAACGTTCATTCAATGCCACGAGCAAAAGTATTTTTTCTATGAAACAAACTGCACGCAATCATTCAATAATACAGACTGTACGCCTTAATTCAGTGGTAGAGTTTCTCTCATTGATTCAATCAAGCAAGCTACGTTCATTTATTCATTGAATCTAACATTATTCGTTATTTCAATGAAACAAACTTAACACACTTATTTAGTGGTTCATATTGCACACGTTCATTCAATCAAAGACAAGGCACTTGTCAATTCAAAGAGTAAAGCTACTCTCATTCATTCAATGCCACAAGCTTCACGCACTGGCTGAATCATACTGCACACATTCACTCCATGAACGAAACTGCATGTGTCAATTCAATGAGTAGAGCTTCTCTCATTCACTCTATGTGTCAAGCTTAACGCTTCAATTCAATGAGACAAACGGCATTCACTCATTGATTGATTCAAATTTCAATCCTTGAGTCAATGAATCAAAACTTATTCCTTGTTTCAAAGGTACAAACGTAACTCACTAATTTAGTGAATCCTACTGGACTCGACATAAACTCTTTAATTCAATCAAACAAACTTAACACATAAACCTCGTGAGTCAATGTGCACTATTTTTTCAATGAAATGCACTGCACGTCTTATTCAAAGAGTAGAACTCATTCCATTCATTCAATTCCACGAACGAAACGGATGCATTCAATGATGCAAACTGCACGCATTCATTCAAAGATACAGACTGTACACCTTAATTCAATGAGTAGAGCGTTTCTCATTCATTCAACGTGTGAATCTTATCTCTTTAATTTAATCAAGCAAACTGCTTTCATTGAATCAAACATTATTCATTGTTTCAATGAAATAAACTTAACACACTTTTTTAGTGATTCAAATTGCACACGTGCATGCAATCAAAGACACTGCACTTGTCAATTCAAGAGTAGAGCTACACTCATTCATTTAATGTGTCATTCTTAACTCTATAATTCAATCAAACAAACTTTAGTCATAACCCTCGTGAATCAATTTGCACACATTCATGTAATGAAATGCACTGCACTACTTATTAATAAAGTAGAGCTCCTAACGGTCATTCAATGCTCGAGCAAAAGTATTCATTCAATAATGCAAACTGCACGCATTCATTCGAAGATGCAGACTGTACGCCTTAATTCAATGGTAGAACTTCTCTCAATCTTTCAACGTGTCAAGCTTTACGCTTTAATTCAATCAAGCAAGCTGCATTCCATTGATTCATTGAATCAAACATTATACGTTATTTCAGTGCAACAAACTTAACACACTTATTTAGTGACTCATATTGCACACGTTCATTCAAACAAAGACCACGGCATTTGTCAATTCAATGAGTAGAGCTACTCTCATTCATTCAATTCCACAAGTTTCACACATTGGCTGAATCATACTGCACACATTCACAGCATGAACGAAATTGCATGTGTTAATTCAATGAGTAGAGCTTCTCTCTTTCACTCCATGTGTCAAGTTTAAACCTTTAATTCAATGAAACAAACGGCATTCACTCATGGATTGAATCAAACTTCAATACTTGATTCAATGATTCAAAACTTATTCCTTGTTTCAAAGGAACAAACGTAACTCACTTATTTAGTTAATCCTACTGGACTCGATCATTCAATGAAACAAACTGCACATTATAATGCAGTGAGTAACGGTAATCTCATTGTTTCAATGCTGCAAGCTAAGCGATTTAGTTCAATGAGTGGAGCTTCTCTCCTTATTTTAATATGTCAACATTAACTCTTTAATTCAATCAAATAAACTTAACACATAAACCTCGTGAATCAATGTGCACACTTTCATTCAATGAAATGCACTGCACGACTTATTAATAGAGTAGAGCTCCTAACGTTCATTCAATGCCACGAGCAAAAGTATTTTTTCTATGAAACAAACAGCACGCAATCATTCAATGATACAGACTGTACGCCTTAATTCAGTGGTAGAGATTCTCTCATTGATTCAATCAAGCAAGCTACGTTCATTGATTCAATGAATCAAACATTATTCGTTATTTCAATGAAACAAACTTAACACACTTATTTAGTGGTTACTATTGCACACGTTCATTCAATCAAAGACAAGGCACTTGTCAATTCAAAGAGTAAAGCTACTCTCATTCATTCAATGCCACAAGCTTCACGCATTGGCAGAATCATACTGCACACATTCACTCCATGAACGAAACTGCATGTGTCAATTCAATGAGTAGAGCTTCTCTCATTCACTCTATGTGTCAAGCTTAACGCTTTAATTCAATGAGACAAACGGCATTCACTCATTGATTGATTCAAATTTCAATCCTTGAATCAATGAATCAAAACTTATTCCTTGTTTCAAAGGAACAAACGTAACTCACTAATTTAGTGAATCCTACTGGACTCGACATAAACTCTTTAATTCAATCAAACAAACTTAACACATAAACCTTGTGAATCAATGTGCACTATTTTTTCAATGAAATGCACTTCACGTCTTATTCAAAGAGTAGAACTCATTCCATTCATTCAATTCCACGAACGAAACGGATGCATTCAATGATGCAAACTGCACGCATTCATTCAAAGATACAGACTGTACAACTTAATTCAATGAGTAGAGCGTTTCTCATTCATTCAACGTGTCAATCTTAACTCTTTATTTTAATCAAGCAAACTGCTTTCATTGAATCAAACATTATTCATTATTTCAATGAAATAAACTTAACACACTTTTTTAGTGATTCAAATTGCACACGTGCATGCAATCAAAGACACTGCACTTGTCAATTCAATGAGTAGAGCTACTCTCATTCATTTAATGTGTCATTCTTAACTCTATAATTCAATCAAACAAACTTAACTAATAAACCCCGTGAATCAATTTGCACACATCCATTCAATGAAATGCACTGCACTACTTATTAATAAAGTAGAGCTCCTAACGGTCATTCAATGCTCGAGCAAAAGTATTCATTCAATGATGCAAACTGCACGCATTCATTCAACGATACAGACTGTACGCCTTAATTCAATGGTAGAACTTCTCTCAATCTTTCAACGTGTCAAGCTTTACGCTTTAATTCAATCAAGCAAGCTGCATTCCATTGATTCATTGAATCAAACATTATACGTTATTTCAGTGCAACAAACTTAACACACTTATTTAGTGATTCATATTGCACACGTTCATTCAAACAAAGACCACGGCATTTGTCAATTCAATGAGTAGAGCTACTCTCATTCATTCAATTCCACAAGTTTCACACATTGGCTGAATCATACTGCACACATTCACTGCATGAACGAAATTGGATGTGTTAATTCAATGAGTAGAGCTTCTCTCTTTCACTCCATGTGTCAAGTTTAAACCTTTAATTCAATGAAACAAACGGCATTCACTCATGGATTGAATCAAATTCAATCCTTGAGTCAATGAATCAAAACGTATTCCTGTTTCAAAGGAACAAACGTAACTCACTTATTAATTGAATCTTACTGGACTCGATCATTCAATGAAACAAACATTATAATGCAGTGAGTAGAGGTCATCTCATTGTTTCAATGCCGCAAGCAAAGCGATTTACTTCAATGAGTATAGCTTCTCTCTTTCATTTAATATGTCAACATTAACTCTATATTTCAATCAAACAAACTCAACTCATAAACCTCCTGAATCAATTTACACACATTCATGTAGTGAAATGCATTTCGTGACTCTTTCAAAGAGTATAGCTCCTAACATTCATTCAATGCAACGGGCAAAACGGATTCATTCTATGAAACAAACATTCATTCATTTATACAAAATGGACGCCTTAATGCAATGAGTTGAGCTTCTCTCATTCATTCAACTTGTCAAGCTTTACGCATTAATTCAATCAAGCAAGCTGCACTCATTGATGCATTGAAACAAAAGTTAGTCGTTATTTCAGTGCAACAAACTTAACACACTTATTTAGTGATTCAAATTACACACGTTCATTCAAACAAAGACACGGCATTTGTCAATTCAATGAGTAGAGCTAATCTCATTCATTTAATGCCACAAGCTTCACGCATTGGCTGAATCATACTGCACACATTCGCTCAATGAACGAAACTGCATGTGTTAATTCAATGAGTAGAAGTTCTCTCATTCACTCCTTGTGTCATGCTTAACGCATAAGTCAATGAAACAAACGGCATTCATTCATGGATTGAATCAAACTTCAATCCTTGATTCAATGATTCAAAACTTATTTCTTGTTTCAAAGGAACAAACGTATCTCACTTATTTAGTGAATCCTACTGGACTCGATCATTCAATGAAACAAACTGCACATTATAATGCAGTGAGTAAAAGTAATCTCATTGTTTCAATGCTGAAAGCTAAGCGATTTACTTCAATGAGTAGAGCTTCTCTCCTTCATTTAATATGTCAACATTAACTCTTTAATTCAATCAAAAAAACTTAACAAATAAACATCGTGAATCATTCTGCACTATTCTTTCAATGAAATGCACTGCACGACTTATTCAAAGAGTAGAACTCATTCCATCCATTTAATGCCACGAGCGAAACGGATTCATTCAATGATGCAAACTGCACGCATTCATTCAAAGATACAGACTGTACACCTTAATTCAATGAGTAGAGCGTTTCTCATTTATTCAACATTTCAATCTTAACTCTTTAATTTAATCAAGCAAACTGTATTCATTGATTCATTGAATCAAACATTATTCTTTATTTCAATGAAATGAACTTAACACACGTTTTTAGTGAATCAAATTGCAATCGTGCATGCAATCAAAGACACTGCACTTGTCAATTCAAGAGTAGAGCTACTCTCTTTCATTTAATGTATCATTCTTAACTCTATAATTCAATCAAACAAACTTTAGTCATAACCCTCGTGAATCAATTTGCACACATTCATGTAATGAATGCACGACTTTTTCAAAGAGTATAGCTCTTAACATTCATTCAATGCAACGGGCAAAACGGATTCATTCTATGAAACAAACATTCATTCATTTATACAAAATGCACGACTTAATGCAATCAGTAGAGCTTCTCTAATTCATTCAACTTGTCGAGTTTTACGCTTTAATTCAATCAAGCAAGCTGCACTCATTGATGCATTGAAACAAAAATTATCCGTTATTTCAATGAAACAAACTTAACACACTTACTAACTTTTTCATAGTGCACACGTTCATTCAAACAAAGACACGGCATTTGTCAATTCAATGAGTAGAGCTACTCTCATTCATTCAATGCCACAAGCTTCTCGCATTGGCTGAATCGTACTCCATGAACGAAACTGCATGTCTTATTTCAATGAGTAGAGGTTCTCTCATTCACTCCTTGTGTCAAGCTTAACTCTTTCAGTCAATGAAACAAACGGCATTCATTCATGGATTGAATCAAACTTCAATACTTGATTCAATGATTCAAATCTTATTCCTTGTTTCAAAGGAACAAACGTAACTCACTTATTTAGTTAATCCTACTGGACTCGATCATTCAATGAAACAAACTGCACATTATAATGCAGTGAATAAAGGTAATCTCATTGATCAATGCCGCAAGCTAAGCGATTTAGTTCAATGAGTGGAGCTTCTCTCCTTATTTTAATATGTCAACATTAACTCTTTAATTCAATCAAACAAACTTAACACATAAACCTCATGAATCAATGTGCACATTCATTCATTGAAATGCACTGCACGACTTATTAATAGAGTAGAGCTCCTAACGTTCATTCAATGCCACGAGCAAAAGTATTTTTTCTATGAAACAAACTGCACGCAATCATTCAATGATACAGACTGTACGCCTTAATTCAGTGGTAGAGATTCTCTCATTGATTCAATCAAGCAAGCTACGTTAATTTATTCATTGAATCAAACATTATTCGTTATTTCAATGAAACAAACTTAACACACTTATTTAGTGGTTCATATTGCACACGTTCATTCAATCAAAGACAAGGCACTTGTCAATTCAAAGAGTAAAGCTACTCTCATTCATTCAATGCCACAAGCTTCACGCACTGGCTGAATCATACTGCACACATTCACTCCATGAACGAAACTGCATGTGTCAATTCAATGAGTAGAGCTTCTCTCATTCACTCTATGTGTCAAGCTTAACGCTTCAATTCAATGAGACAAACGGCATTCACTCATTGATTGATTCAAATTTCAATTCTTGAGTCAATGAATCAAAACTTATTCCTTGTTTCAAAGGTACAAACATAACTCACTAATTTAGTGAATCCTACTGGACTCGACATAAACTCTTTAATTCAATCAAACAAACTTAACACATAAACCTCGTGAGTCAATGTGCACTATTTTTTCAATGAAATGCACTGCACGTCTTATTCAAAGAGTAGAACTCATTCCATTCATTCAATTCCACGAACGAAACGGATGCATTCAATGATGCAAACTGCACGCATTCATTCAAAGATACAGACTGTACACCTTAATTCAATGAGTAGAGCGTTTCTCATTCATTCAACGTGTGAATCTTATCTCTTTAATTTAATCAAGCAAACTGCTTTCATTGAATCAAACATTATTCATTGTTTCAATGAAATAAACTTAACACACTTTTTTAGTGATTCAAATTGCACACGTGCATGCAATCAAAGACACTGCACTTGTCAATTCAAGAGTAGAGCTACACTCATTCATTTAATGTGTCATTCTTAACTCTATAATTCAATCAAACAAACTTAACTCATAAACCTCGTGAATCAATTTGCACACATTCATTCAATGAAATGCACTGCACTACTTATTAATAAAGTAGAGCTCCTAACGGTCATTCAATGCTCGAGCAAAAGTATTCATTCAATAATGCAAACTGCACGCATTCATTCGAAGATGCAGACTGTACGCCTTAATTCAATGGTAGAACTTCTCTCAATCTTTCAACGTGTCAAGCTTTACGCTTTAATTCAATCAAGCAAGCTGCATTCCATTGATTCATTGAATCAAACATTATACGTTATTTCAGTGCAACAAACTTAACACACTTATTTAGTGACTCATATTGCACACGTTCATTCAAACAAAGACCACGGCATTTGTCAATTCAATGAGTAGAGCTACTCTCATTCATTCAATTCCACAAGTTTCACACATTGGCTGAATCATACTGCACACATTCACAGCATGAACGAAATTGCATGTGTTAATTCAATGAGTAGAGCTTCTCTCTTTCACTCCATGTGTCAAGTTTAAACCTTTAATTCAATGAAACAAACGGCATTCACTCATGGATTGAATCAAACTTCAATACTTGATTCAATGATTCAAAACTTATTCCTTGTTTCAAAGGAACAAACGTAACTCACTTATTTAGTTAATCCTACTGGACTCGATCATTCAATGAAACAAACTGCACATTATAATGCAGTGAGTAACGGTAATCTCATTGTTTCAATGCTGCAAGCTAAGCGATTTAGTTCAATGAGTGGAGCTTCTCTCCTTATTTTAATATGTCAACATTAACTCTTTAATTCAATCAAATAAACTTAACACATAAACCTCGTGAATCAATGTGCACACTTTCATTCAATGAAATGCACTGCACGACTTATTAATAGAGTAGAGCTCCTAACGTTCATTCAATGCCACGAGCAAAAGTATTTTTTCTATGAAACAAACAGCACGCAATCATTCAATGATACAGACTGTACGCCTTAATTCAGTGGTAGAGATTCTCTCATTGATTCAATCAAGCAAGCTACGTTCATTGATTCAATGAATCAAACATTATTCGTTATTTCAATGAAACAAACTTAACACACTTATTTAGTGGTTACTATTGCACACGTTCATTCAATCAAAGACAAGGCACTTGTCAATTCAAAGAGTAAAGCTACTCTCATTCATTCAATGCCACAAGCTTCACGCATTGGCAGAATCATACTGCACACATTCACTCCATGAACGAAACTGCATGTGTCAATTCAATGAGTAGAGCTTCTCTCATTCACTCTATGTGTCAAGCTTAACGCTTTAATTCAATGAGACAAACGGCATTCACTCATTGATTGATTCAAATTTCAATCCTTGAATCAATGAATCAAAACTTATTCCTTGTTTCAAAGGAACAAACGTAACTCACTAATTTAGTGAATCCTACTGGACTCGACATAAACTCTTTAATTCAATCAAACAAACTTAACACATAAACCTTGTGAATCAATGTGCACTATTTTTTCAATGAAATGCACTGCACGTCTTATTCAAAGAGTAGAACTCATTCCATTCATTCAATTCCACGAACGAAACGGATGCATTCAATGATGCAAACCGCACGCATTCATTCAAAGATACAGACTGTACAACTTAATTCAATGAGTAGAGCGTTTCTCATTCATTCAACGTGTCAATCTTAACTCTTTATTTTAATCAAGCAAACTGCTTTCATTGAATCAAACATTATTCATTATTTCAATGAAATAAACTTAACACACTTTTTTAGTGATTCAAATTGCACACGTGCATGCAATCAAAGACACTGCACTTGTCAATTCAATGAGTAGAGCTACTCTCATTCATTTAATGTGTCATTCTTAACTCTATAATTCAATCAAACAAACTTAACTAATAAACCCCGTGAATCAATTTGCACACATCCATTCAATGAAATGCACTGCACTACTTATTAATAAAGTAGAGCTCCTAACGGTCATTCAATGCTCGAGCAAAAGTATTCATTCAATGATGCAAACTGCACGCATTCATTCAACGATACAGACTGTACGCCTTAATTCA
Source organism: Chiloscyllium plagiosum (assembly GCF_037043375.1). Lineage (NCBI taxonomy): Eukaryota > Metazoa > Chordata > Chondrichthyes > Orectolobiformes > Hemiscylliidae > Chiloscyllium > Chiloscyllium plagiosum. The sequence goes on along the minus strand of NW_028270192.1, from coordinate 8,536,459 downwards.
ATGGTAGAACTTCTCTCAATCTTTCAACGTGTCAAGCTTTACGCTTTAATTCAATCAAGCAAGCTGCATTCCATTGATTCATTGAATCAAACATTATACGTTATTTCAGTGCAACAAACTTAACACACTTATTTAGTGATTCATATTGCACACGTTCATTCAAACAAAGACCACGGCATTTGTCAATTCAATGAGTAGAGCTACTCTCATTCATTCAATTCCACAAGTTTCACACATTGGCTGAATCATACTGCACACATTCACTGCATGAACGAAATTGGATGTGTTAATTCAATGAGTAGAGCTTCTCTCTTTCACTCCATGTGTCAAGTTTAAACCTTTAATTCAATGAAACAAACGGCATTCACTCATGGATTGAATCAAATTCAATCCTTGAGTCAATGAATCAAAACGTATTCCTGTTTCAAAGGAACAAACGTAACTCACTTATTAATTGAATCTTACTGGACTCGATCATTCAATGAAACAAACATTATAATGCAGTGAGTAGAGGTCATCTCATTGTTTCAATGCCGCAAGCAAAGCGATTTACTTCAATGAGTATAGCTTCTCTCTTTCATTTAATATGTCAACATTAACTCTATATTTCAATCAAACAAACTCAACTCATAAACCTCCTGAATCAATTTACACACATTCATGTAGTGAAATGCATTTCGTGACTCTTTCAAAGAGTATAGCTCCTAACATTCATTCAATGCAACGGGCAAAACGGATTCATTCTATGAAACAAACATTCATTCATTTATACAAAATGGACGCCTTAATGCAATGAGTTGAGCTTCTCTCATTCATTCAACTTGTCAAGCTTTACGCATTAATTCAATCAAGCAAGCTGCACTCATTGATGCATTGAAACAAAAGTTAGTCGTTATTTCAGTGCAACAAACTTAACACACTTATTTAGTGATTCAAATTACACACGTTCATTCAAACAAAGACACGGCATTTGTCAATTCAATGAGTAGAGCTAATCTCATTCATTTAATGCCACAAGCTTCACGCATTGGCTGAATCATACTGCACACATTCGCTCAATGAACGAAACTGCATGTGTTAATTCAATGAGTAGAAGTTCTCTCATTCACTCCTTGTGTCATGCTTAATGCATAAGTCAATGAAACAAACGGCATTCATTCATGGATTGAATCAAACTTCAATCCTTGATTCAATGATTCAAAACTTATTTCTTGTTTCAAAGGAACAAACGTATCTCACTTATTTAGTGAATCCTACTGGACTCGATCATTCAATGAAACAAACTGCACATTATAATGCAGTGAGTAAAAGTAATCTCATTGTTTCAATGCTGAAAGCTAAGCGATTTACTTCAATGAGTAGAGCTTCTCTCCTTCATTTAATATGTCAACATTAACTCTTTAATTCAATCAAAAAAACTTTACAAATAAACATCGTGAATCATTCTGCACTATTCTTTCAATGAAATGCACTGCACGACTTATTCAAAGAGTAGAACTCATTCCATCCATTTAATGCCACGAGCGAAACGGATTCATTCAATGATGCAAACTGCACGCATTCATTCAAAGATACAGACTGTACACCTTAATTCAATGAGTAGAGCGTTTCTCATTTATTCAACATTTCAATCTTAACTCTTTAATTTAATCAAGCAAACTGTATTCATTGATTCATTGAATCAAACATTATTCTTTATTTCAATGAAATGAACTTAACACACGTTTTTAGTGAATCAAATTGCAATCGTGCATGCAATCAAAGACACTGCACTTGTCAATTCAAGAGTAGAGCTACTCTCTTTCATTTAATGTATCATTATTAACTCTATAATTCAATCAAACAAACTTTAGTCATAACCATCGTGAATCAATTTGCACACATTCATGTAATGAATGCACGACTTTTTCAAAGAGTATAGCTCTTAACATTCATTCAATGCAACGGGCAAAACGGATTCATTCTATGAAACAAACATTCATTCATTTATACAAAATGCACGACTTAATGCAATCAGTAGAGCTTCTCTAATTCATTCAACTTGTCGAGTTTTACGCTTTAATTCAATCAAGCAAGCTGCACTCATTGATGCATTGAAACAAAAATTATCCGTTATTTCAATGAAACAAACTTAACACACTTACTAACTTTTTCATAGTGCACACGTTCATTCAAACAAAGACACGGCATTTGTCAATTCAATGAGTAGAGCTACTCTCATTCATTCAATGCCACAAGCTTCTCGCATTGGCTGAATCGTACTCCATGAACGAAACTGCATGTCTTATTTCAATGAGTAGAGGTTCTCTCATTCACTCCTTGTGTCAAGCTTAACTCTTTCAGTCAATGAAACAAACGGCATTCACTCATGGATTGAATCAAACTTCAATACTTGATTCAATGATTCAAATCTTATTCCTTGTTTCAAAGGAACAAACGTAACTCACTTATTTAGTTAATCCTACTGGACTCGATCATTCAATGAAACAAACTGCACGTTATAATGCAGTGAATAAAGGTAATCTCATTGATCAATGCCGCAAGCTAAGCGATTTAGTTCAATGAGTGGAGCTTCTCTCCTTATTTTAATATGTCAACATTAACTCTTTAATTCAATCAAACAAACTTAACACATAAACCTCATGAATCAATGTGCACATTCATTCATTGAAATGCACTGCACGACTTATTAATAGAGTAGAGCTCCTAACGTTCATTCAATGCCACGAGCAAAAGTATTTTTTCTATGAAACAAACTGCACGCAATCATTCAATAATACAGACTGTACGCCTTAATTCAGTGGTAGAGTTTCTCTCATTGATTCAATCAAGCAAGCTACGTTCATTTATTGATTGAATCAAACATTATTCGTTATTTCAATGAAACAAACTTAACACACTTATTTAGTGGTTCATATTGCACACGTTCATTCAATCAAAGACAAGGCACTTGTCAATTCAAAGAGTAAAGCTACTCTCATTCATTCAATGCCACAAGCTTCACGCACTGGCTGAATCATACTGCACACATTCACTCCATGAACGAAACTGCATGTGTCAATTCAATGAGTAGAGCTTCTCTCATTCACTCTATGTGTCAAGCTTAACGCTTCAATTCAATGAGACAAACGGCATTCACTCATTGATTGATTCAAATTTCAATCCTTGAGTCAATGAATCAAAACTTATTCCTTGTTTCAAAGGTACAAACGTAACTCACTAATTTAGTGAATCCTACTGGACTCGACATAAACTCTTTAATTCAATCAAACAAACTTAACACATAAACCTCGTGAGTCAATGTGCACTATTTTTTCAATGAAATGCACTGCACGTCTTATTCAAAGAGTAGAACTCATTCCATTCATTCAATTCCACGAACGAAACGGATGCATTCAATGATGCAAATTGCACGCATTCATTCAAAGATACAGACTGTACACCTTAATTCAATGAGTAGAGCGTTTCTCATTCATTCAACGTGTGAATCTTATCTCTTTAATTTAATCAAGCAAACTGCTTTCATTGAATCAAACATTATTCATTGTTTCAATGAAATAAACTTAACACACTTTTTTAGTGATTCAAATTGCACACGTGCATGCAATCAAAGACACTGCACTTGTCAATTCAAGAGTAGAGCTACTCTCATTCATTTAATGTGTCATTCTTAACTCTATAATTCAATCAAACAAACTTAACTCATAAACCTCGTGAATCAATTTGCACACATTCATTCAATGAAATGCACTGCACTACTTATTAATAAAGTAGAGCTCCTAACGGTCATTCAATGCTCGAGCAAAAGTATTCATTCAATAATGCAAACTGCACGCATTCATTCGAAGATGCAGACTGTACGCCTTAATTCAATGGTAGAACTTCTCTCAATCTTTCAACGTGTCAAGCTTTACGCTTTAATTCAATCAAGCAAGCTGCATTCCATTGATTCATTCAATCAAACATTATACGTTATTTCAGTGCAACAAACTTAACACACTTATTTAGTGACTCATATTGCACACGTTCATTCAAACAAAGACCACGGCATTTGTCAATTCAATGAGTAGAGCTACTCTCATTCATTCAATTCCACAAGTTTCACACATTGGCTGAATCATACTGCACACATTCACAGCATGAACGAAATTGCATGTGTTAATTCAATGAGTAGAGCTTCTCTTTTTCACTCCATGTGTCAAGTTTAAACCTTTAATTCAATGAAACAAACGGCATTCACTCATGGATTGAATCAAACTTCAATACTTGATTCAATGATTCAAAACTTATTCCTTGTTTCAAAGGAACAAACGTAACTCACTTATTTAGTTAATCCTACTGGACTCGATCATTCAATGAAACAAACTGCACATTATAATGCAGTGAGTAACGGTAATCTCATTGTTTCAATGCCGCAAGCTAAGCGATTTAGTTCAATGAGTGGAGCTTCTCTCCTTATTTTAATATGTCAACATTAACTCTTTAATTCAATCAAATAAACTTAACACATAAACCTCGTGAATCAATGTGCACACATTCATTCAATGAAATGCACTGCACGACTTATTAATAGAGTAGAGCTCCTAACGTTCATTCAATGCCACGAGCAAAAGTATTTTTTCTATGAAACAAACAGCACGCAATCATTCAATGATACAGACTGTACGCCTTAATTCAGTGGTAGAGATTCTCTCATTGATTCAATCAAGCAAGCTACGTTCATTGATTCATTGAATCAAACATTATTCGTTATTTCAATGAAACAAACTTAACACACTTATTTAGTGGTTACTATTGCACACGTTCATTCAATCAAAGACAAGGCACTTGTCAATTCAAAGAGTAAAGCTACTCTCATTCATTCAATGCCACAAGCTTCACGCATTGGCAGAATCATACTGCACACATTCACTCCATGAACGAAACTGCATGTGTCAATTCAATGAGTAGAGCTTCTCTCATTCACTCTATGTGTCAAGCTTAACGCTTTAATTCAATGAGACAAGCGGCATTCACTCATTGATTGATTCAAATTTCAATCCTTGAATCAATGAATCAAAACTTATTCCTTGTTTCAAAGGAACAAACGTAACTCACTAATTTAGTGAATCCTACTGGACTCGACATAAACTCTTTAATTCAATCAAACAAACTTAACACATAAACCTTGTGAATCAATGTGCACTATTTTTTCAATGAAATGCACTGCACGTCTTATTCAAAGAGTAGAACTCATTCCATTCATTCAATTCCACGAACGAAACGGATGCATTCAATGATGCAAACTGCACGCATTCATTCAAAGATACAGACTGTACAACTTAATTCAATGAGTAGAGCGTTTCTCATTCATTCAACGTGTCAATCTTAACTCTTTATTTTAATCAAGCAAACTGCTTTCATTGAATCAAACATTATTCATTATTTCAATGAAATAAACTTAACACACTTTTTTAGTGATTCAAATTGCACACGTGCATGCAATCAAAGACACTGCACTTGTCAATTCAATGAGTAGAGCTACTCTCATTCATTTAATGTGTCATTCTTAACTCTATAATTCAATCAAACAAACTTAACTAATAAACCCCGTGAATCAATTTGCACACATCCATTCAATGAAATGCACTGCACTACTTATTAATAAAGTAGAGCTCCTAACGGTCATTCAATGCTCGAGCAAAAGTATTCATTCAATGATGCAAACTGCACGCATTCATTCAACGATACAGACTGTACGCCTTAATTCAATGGTAGAACTTCTCTCAATCTTTCAACGTGTCAAGCTTTACGCTTTAATTCAATCAAGCAAGCTGCATTCCATTGATTCATTGAATCAAACATTATACGTTATTTCAGTGCAACAAACTTAACACACTTATTTAGTGATTCATATTGCACACGTTCATTCAAACAAAGACCACGGCATTTGTCAATTCAATGAGTAGAGCTACTCTCATTCATTCAATTCCACAAGTTTCACACATTGGCTGAATCATACTGCACACATTCACTGCATGAACGAAATTGGATGTGTTAATTCAATGAGTAGAGCTTCTCTCTTTCACTCCATGTGTCAAGTTTAAACCTTTAATTCAATGAAACAAACGGCATTCACTCATGGATTGAATCAAATTCAATCCTTGAGTCAATGAATCAAAACGTATTCCTGTTTCAAAGGATTCACTTATTAATTGAATCTTACTGGACTCGATCATTCAATGAAACAGACATTATAATGCAGTGAGTAGAGGTCATCTCATTGTTTCAATGCCGCAAGCAAAGCGATTTACTTCAATGAGTATAGCTTCTCTCTTTCATTTAATATGTCAACATTAACTCTATATTTCAATCAAACAAACTCAACTCATAAACCTCCTGAATCAATTTACACACATTCATGTAATGAAATGCATTTCGCGACTTTTTGAAAGAGTATAGCTCCTAACATTCATTCAATGCAACGGGCAAAACGGATTCATTCTATGAAACAAACATTCATTCATTTATACAAAATGCACGCCTTAATGCAATGAGTTGAGCTTCTCTCATTCATTCAACTTGTCAAGCTTTACGCATTAATTCAATCAAGCAAGCTGCACACATTGATGCATTGAAACAAAAGTTAGTCGTTATTTCAGTTCAACAAACTTAACACACTTATTTAGTGACTCAAATTACACACGTTCATTCAAACAAAGACACGCCATTTGTCAATTCAATGAGTAGAGCTAATCTCATTCATTCAATGCCACAAGCTTCACGCATTGGCTGAATCATACTGCACACATTCGCTCAATGAACGAAACTGCATGTGTTAATTCAATGAGTAGAAGTTCTCTCATTCACTCCTTGTGTCATGCTTAACGCATAAGTCAATGAAACAAACGGCATTCATTCATGGATTGAATCAAACTTCAATCCTTGATTCAATGATTCAAAACTTATTTCTTGTTTCAAAGGAACAAACGTATCTCACTTATTTAGTGAATCCTACTGGACTCGATCATTCAATGAAACAAACTGCACATTATAATGCAGTGAGTAAAAGTAATCTCATTGTTTCAATGCTGAAAGCTAAGCGATTTACTTCAATGAGTAGAGCTTCTCTCCTTCATTTAATATGTCAACATTAACTCTTTAATTCAATCAAAAAAACTTAACAAATAAACATCGTGAATCATTCTGCACTATTCTTTCAATGAAATGCACTGCACGACTTATTCAAAGAGTAGAACTCATTCCATCCATTTAATGCCACGAGCGAAACGGATTCATTCAATGATGCAAACTGCATGCATTCATTCATAGATACAGACTGTACACCTTAATTCAATGAGTAGAGCTTTTCTCATTTATTCAACATTTCAATCTTAACTCTTTAATTTAATCAAGCAAACTGTATTCATTGATTCATTGAATCAAACATTATTCTTTATTTCAATGAAATGAACTTAACACGAGTTTTTAGTGAATCAAATCGCACTCGTGCATGCAATCAAAGACACTGCACTTGTCAATTCAAGAGTAGAGCTACTCTCATTCATTCAATGCCACAAGCTTCTCGCATTGGCTGAATCGTACTCCATGAACGAAACTGCATGTCTTATTTCAATGAGTAGAGGTTCTCTCATTCACTCCATGTGTCAAGCTTAACTCTTTCAGTCAATGAAACAAACGGCATTCACTCATGGATTGAATCAAACTTCAATACTTGATTCAATGATTCAAAACTTATTCCTTGTTTCAAAGGAACAAACGTAACTCACTTATTTAGTTAATCCTACTGGACTCGATCATTCAATGAAACAAACTGCACATTATAATGCAGTGAATAAAGGTAATCTCATTGATCAATGCCGCAAGCTAAGCGATTTAGTTCAATGAGTGGAGCTTCTCTCCTTATTTTAATATGTCAACATTAACTCTTTAATTCAATCAAACTTAACACATAAACCTCGTGAATCATTGTGCACATTCATTCAATGAAATGCACTGCACGACTAATTAATAGAGTAGAGCTCCTAACGTTCATTCAATGCCACGAGCAACAGTATTTTTTCTATGAAACAAACTGCACGCAATCATTCAATGATACAGACTGTACGCCTTAATTCAGTGGTAGAGATTCTCTCATTGATTCAATCAAGCAAGCTACGTTCGTTGATTCATTGAATCAAACATTATTCGTTATTTCAATGAAACAAACTTAACACACTTATTTAGTGGTTCATATTGCACACGTTCATTCAATCAAAGACAAGGCACTTGTAAATTCAAAGAGTAAAGCTACTCTCATTCATTCAATGCCACAAGCTTCACGCATTGGCCGAATCATACTGCACACATTCACTCCATGAACGAACTGCATGTGTCAATTCAATGAGTAGAGCTTCTCTCATTCACTCTATGTGTCAAGCTTAACGCTTTAATTCAATGAGACAAACGGCATTCACTCATTGATTGATTCAAATTTCAATTCTTGAGTCAATGAATCAAAACTTATTCCTTGTTTCAAAGGTACAAACGTAACTCACTAATTTAGTGAATCCTACTGGACTCGACATAAACTCTTTAATTCAATCAAACAAACTTAACACATAAACCTCGTGAATCAATGTGCACTATTTTTTCAATGAAATGCACTGCACATCTTATTCAAAGAGTAGAACTCATTCCATTCATTCAATTCCACGAACGAAACGGATGCATTCAATGATGCAAACTGCACGCATTCATTCAAAGATACAGACTGTACACCGTAATTCAATGATTAGAGCGTTTCTCATTCATTCAACGTGTCAATCTTAACTCTTTAATTTAATCAAGCAAACTGCTTTCATTGAATCAAACATTATTCGTTATTTCAATGAAATAAACTTAACACACTTTTTTAGTGATTCAAATTGCACACGTGCATGCAATCAAAGACACTGCACTTGTCAATTCAAGAGTAGAGCTACTCTCATTCATTTAATGTGTCATTCTTAACTCTATAATTCAATCAAACAAACTTAACTCATAAACCTCGTGAATCAATTTGCACACATTCATTCAATGAAATGCACTGCACTACTTATTAATAAAGTAGAGCTCCTAACGGTCATTCAATGCTCGAGCAAAAGTATTCATTCAATGAGGCAAACTGCACGCATTCATTCAACGATACAGACTGTACGCCTTAATTCAATGGTAGAACTTCTCTCAATCTTTCAACGTGTCAAGCTTTATGCTTTAATTCAATCAAGCAAGCTGCATTCCATTGATTCATTGAATCAAACATTATACGTTATTTCAGTGCAACAAACTTAACACACTTATTGAGTGATTCATATTGCACACGTTCATTCAAACAAAGACCACGGCATTTGTCAATTCAATGAGTAGAGCTACTCTCATTCATTCAATTCCACAAGTTTCACACATTGGCTGAATCATACTGCACACATTCACAGCATGAACGAAATTGCATGTGTTAATTCAATGAGTAGAGCTTCTCACTTTCACTCCATGTGTCAAGTTTAAACCTTTAATTCAATGAAACAAATGGCATTCACTCATGGATTGAATCAAATTCAATCCTTGAGTAAATGAATCAAATCTTATTCCTTCTTTCAAAGGAACAAACGTAACTTACTTATTAATTGAATCTTACTGGACTCGATCATTCAATGAAACAAACATTATAATGCAGTGAGTAGAGGTCATCTCATTGTTTCAATGCCGCAAGCAAAGCGATTTACTTCAATGAGTATAGCTTCTCTCTTTCATTTAATATGTCAACATTAACTCTATATTTCAATCAAACAAACTCAACTCATAAACCTCCTGAATCAATTTACACACATTCATGTAATGAAATGCATTTCGCGACTTTTTCAAAGAGTATAGCTCCTAACATTCATTCAATGCAACGGGCAAAACGGATTCATTCTATGAAACAAACATTCATTCATTTATACAAAATGCACGCCTTAATGCAATGAGTTGAGCTTCTCTCATTCATTTAACTTGTCAAGCTTTACGCTTTAATTCAATCAAGCAAGCTGCACTCATTGATGCATTGAAACAAAAGTTAGTCGTTATTTCAGTGCAACAAACTTAACACACTTATTTAGTGATTCGAATTGCACACGTTCATTCAAACAAAGACACGCCATTTGTCAATTCAATGAGAAGAGCTACTCTCATTCATTCAATGCCACAACCTTCTCGCATTGGCTGAATCATACTGCACACATTCACTCAATGAACGAAACTGCATGTGTTAATTCAATAAGTAGAAGTTCTCTCATTCACTCCTTGTGTCAAGCTTAACGCTTTAAGTCAATGAAACAAACGGCATTCATTCATGGATTGAATCAAACTTCAATCCTTGATTCAATGATTCAAAACTTATTTCTTGTTTCAAAGGAACAAACGTATCTCACTTATTTAGTGAATCCTACTGGACTCGATCATTCAATGAAACAAACTGCACATTATAATGCAGTGAGTAAAAGTAATCTCATTGTTTCAATGCCGAAAGCTAAGCGATTTACTTCAATGAGTAGAGCTTCTCTCCTTCATTTAATATGTCAACATTAACTCTATAATTCAATCAAAAAAACTTAACAAATAAACCTCGTGAATCATTCTGCACTATTCTTTCAATGAAATGCACTGCACGACTTATTCAAAGAGTAGAACTCATTCCATCCATTTAATGCCACGAGCGAAACGGATTCATTCAATGTTGCAAACTGCACGCATTCATTCAAAGATACAGACTGTACACCTTAATTCAATGAGTAGAGCGTTTCTCATTTATTCAACATTTCAATCTTAACTCTTTAATTTAATCAAGCAAACTGCATTCATTGATTCATTGAATCAAACATTATTCTTTATTTCAATGAAATGAACTTAACACACGTTTTTCGTGAATCAAATTGCACTCGTGCATGCAATCAAAGATACTGCACTCGTCAATTCAAGATAGAGCTACTCTCATTCATTTAATGTATCATTCTTAACTCTATAATTCAATCAAACAAACTTTAGTCATAACCCTCGTGAATCAATTTGCACACATTCATGTAATGAAATGCATTGCACGACTTTTTCAAAGAGTATAGCTCTTAACATTCATTCAATGCAACGGGCAAAACGGATTCATTCTATGAAACAAACATTCATTCATTTATACAAAATGCACGACTTAATGCAATCAGTAGAGCTTCTCTAATTCATTCAGCTTGTCGAGTTTTACGCATTAATTCAATCAAGCAAGCTGCACTCATTGATGCATTGAAACAAAAATTATCCGTTATTTCAATGAAACAAACTTAACACACTTATTTACTTTTTCATATTGCACACGTTCATTCAAACAAAGACACGGCATTTGTCAATTCAATGAGTAGAGCTACTCTCATTCATTCAATGCCACAAGCTTCTCGCATTGGCTGAATCGTACTCCATGAACGAAACTGCATGTCTTATTTCAATGAGTAGAGGTTCTCTCATTCACTCCATGTGTCAAGCTTAACTCTTTCAGTCAATGAAACAAACGGCATTCACTCATGGATTGAATCAAACTTCAATACTTGATTCAATGATTCAAAACTTATTCCTTGTTTCAAAGGAACAAACGTAACTCACTTATTTAGTTAATCCTACTGGACTCGATCATTCAATGAAACAAACTGCACGTTATAATGCAGTGAATAAAGGTAATCTCATTGATCAATGCCGCAAGCTAAGCGATTTAATTCAATGAGTGGAGCTTCTCTCCTTATTTTAATATGTCAACATTAACTCTTTAATTCAATCAAACAAACTTAACACATAAACCTCGTGAATCATTGTGCACATTCATTCAATGAAATGCACTGCACGACTTATTAATAGAGTAGAGCTCCTAACGTTCATTCAATGCCACGAGCAAAAGTATTTTTTCTATGAAACAAACTGCACGCAATCATTCAATGATACAGACTGTACGCCTTAATTCAGTGGTAGAGATTCTCTCATTGATTCAAGCAAGCAAGCTACGTTCATTGATTCATTGAATCAAACATTATTCGTTATTTCAATGAAACAAACTTAACACACTTATTTAGTGGTTACTATTGCACACGTTCATTCAATCAAAGACAAGGCACTTGTCAATTCAAAGAGTAAAGCTACTCTCATTCATTCAATGCCACAAGCTTCACGCATTGGCTGAATCATACTGCACACATTTACTCCATGAACGAAACTGCATGTGTCAATTCAATGAGTAGAGCTTCTCTCATTCACTCTATGTGTCAAGCTTAACGCTTTAATTCAATGAGACAAACGGCATTCACTCATTGATTGATTCAAATTTCAATCCTTGAATCAATGAATCAAAACTTATTCCTTGTTTCAAAGGAACAAACGTAACTCACTAATTTAGTGAATCCTACTGGACTCGACATAAACTCTTTAATTCAATCAAACAAACTTAACACATAAACCTTGTGAATCAATGTGCACTATTTTTTCAATGAAATGCACTGCACGTCTTATTCAAAGAGTAGAACTCATTCCATTCATTCAATTCCACGAACGAAACGGATGCATTCAATGATGCAAACTGCACGCATTCATTCAAAGATACAGACTGTACAACTTAATTCAATGAGTAGAGCGTTTCTCATTCATTCAACGTGTCAATCTTAACTCTTTATTTTAATCAAGCAAACTGCTTTCATTGAATCAAACATTATTCATTATTTCAATGAAATAAACTTAACACACTTTTTTAGTGATTCAAATTGCACACGTGCATGCAATCAAAGACACTGCACTTATCAATTCAATGAGTAGAGCTACTCTCATTCATTTAATGTGTCATTCTTAACTCTATAATTCAATCAAACAAACTTAACTAATAAACCCCGTGAATCAATTTGCACACATTCATTCAATGAAATGCACTGCACTACTTATTAATAAAGTAGAGCTCCTAACGATCATTCAATGCTCGAGCAAAAGTATTCATTCAATGATGCAAACTGCACGCATTCATTCAACGATACAGACTGTACGCCTTAATTCAATGGTAGAACTTCTCTCAATCTTTCAACGTGTCAAGCTTTACGCTTTAATTCAATCAAGCAAGCTGCATTCCATTGATTCATTGAATCAAACATTATACGTTATTTCAGTGCAACAAACTTAACACACTTATTTAGTGATTCATATTGCACACGTTCATTCAAACAAAGACCACGGCATTTGTCAATTCAATGAGTAGAGCTACTCTCATTCATTCAATTCCACAAGTTTCACACATTGGCTGAATCCTACTGCACACATTCACTGCATGAACGAAATTGGATGTGTTAATTCAATGAGTAGAGCTTCTCTCTTTCACTCAATGTGTCAAGTTTAAACCTTTAATTCAATGAAACAAACGGCATTCACTCATGGATTGAATCAAATTCAATCCTTGAGTCAATGAATCAAAACGTATTCCTGTTTCAAAGGATTCACTTATTAATTGAATCTTACTGGACTCGATCATTCAATGAAACAGACATTATAATGCAGTGAGTAGAGGTCATCTCATTGTTTCAATGCCGCAAGCAAAGCGATTTACTTCAATGAGTATAGCTTCTCTCTTTCATTTAATATGTCAACATTAACTCTATATTTCAATCAAACAAACTCAACTCATAAACCTCCTGAATCAATTTACACACATTCATGTAATGAAATGCATTTCGCGACTTTTTGAAAGAGTATAGCTCCTAAAATTCATTCAATGCAACGGGCAAAACGGATTCATTCTATGAAACAAACATTCATTCATTTATACAAAATGCACGCCTTAATGCAATGAGTTGAGCTTCTCTCATTCATTCAACTTGTCAAGCTTTACGCATTAATTCAATCAAGCAAGCTGCACTCATTGATGCATTGAAACAAAAGTTAGTCGTTATTTCAGTTCAACAAACTTAACACACTTATTTAGTGATTCAAATTACACACGTTCATTCAAACAAAGACACGCCATTTGTCAATTCAATGAGTAGAGCTAATCTCATTCATTCAATGCCACAAGCTTCACGCATTGGCTGAATCATACTGCACACATTCGCTCAATGAACGAAACTGCATGTGTTAATTCAATGAATAGAAGTTCTCTCATTCACTCTTTGTGTCATGCTTAATGCATAAGTCAATGAAACAAACGGCATTCATTCATGGATTGAATCAAACTTCAATCCTTGATTCAATGATTCAAAACTTATTTCTTGTTTCAAAGGAACAAACGTATCTCACTTATTTAGTGAATCCTACTGGACTCGATCATTCAATGAAACAAACTGCACATTATAATGCAGTGAGTAAAAGTAATCTCATTGTTTCAATGCTGAAAGCTAAGCGATTTACTTCAATGAGTAGAGCTTCTCTCCTTCATTTAATATGTCAACATTAACTCTTTAATTCAATCAAAAAAACTTAACAAATAAACATCGTGAATCATTCTGCACTATTCTTTCAATGAAATGCACTGCACGACTTATTCAAAGAGTAGAACTCATTCCATCCATTTAATGCCACGAGCGAAACGGATTCATTCAATGATGCAAACTGCACGCATTCATTCATAGATACAGACTGTACACCTTAATTCAATGAGTAGAGCGTTTCTCATTTATTAAACATTTCAATCTTAACTCTTTAATTTAATCAAGCAAACTGTATTCATTGATTCATTGAATCAAACATTATTCTTTATTTCAATGAAATGAACTTAACACACGTTTTTCGTGAATCAAATTGCACTCGTGCATGCAATCAAAGACACTGCACTTGTCAATTCAAGAGTAGAGCTACTCTCTTTCATTTAATGTATCATTCTTAACTCTATAATTCAATCAAACAAACTTTAGTCATAACCCTCGTGAATCAATTTGCACACATTCATGTAATGAAATGCATTGCACGACTTTTTCAAAGAGTATAGCTCTTAACATTCATTCAATGCAACGGGCAAAACGGATTCATTCTATGAAACAAACATTCATTCATTTATACAAAATGCACGACTTAATGCATTCAGTAGAGCTTCTCTAATTCATTCAACTTGTCGAGTTTTACGCTTTAATTCAATCAAGCAAGCTGCACTCATTGATGCATTGAAACAAAAATTATCCGTTATTTCAATGAAACAAACTTAACACACTTACTAACTTTTTCATATTGCACACGTTCATTCAAACAAAGACACGGCATTTGTCAATTCAATGAGTAGAGCTACTCTCATTCATTCAATGCCACAAGCTTCTCGCATTGGCTGAATCGTACTCCATGAACGAAACTGCATGTCTTATTTCAATGAGTAGAGGTTCTCTCATTCACTCCATGTGTCAAGCTTAACTCTTTCAGTCAATGAAACAAACGGCATTCACTCATGGATTGAATCAAACTTCAATACTTGATTCAATGATTCAAAACTTATTCCTTGTTTCAAAGGAACAAACGTAACTCACTTATTTAGTTAATCCTACTGGACTCGATCATTCAATGAAACAAACTGCACGTTATAATGCAGTGAATAAAGGTAATCTCATTGATCAATGCCGCAAGCTAAGCGATTTAATTCAATGAGTGGAGCTTCTCTCCTTATTTTAATATGTCAACATTAACTCTTTAATTCAATCAAACAAACTTAACACATAAACCTCGTGAATCATTGTGCACATTCATTCAATGAAATGCACTGCACGACTTATTAATAGAGTAGAGCTCCTAACGTTCATTCAATGCCACGAGCAAAAGTATTTTTTCTATGAAACAAACTGCACGCAATCATTCAATGATACAGACTGTACGCCTTAATTCAGTGGTAGAGATTCTCTCATTGATTCAAGCAAGCAAGCTACGTTCATTGATTCATTGAATCAAACATTATTCGTTATTTCAATGAAACAAACTTAACACACTTATTTAGTGGTTACTATTGCACACGTTCATTCAATCAAAGACAAGGCACTTGTCAATTCAAAGAGTAAAGCTACTCTCATTCATTCAATGCCACAAGCTTCACGCATTGGCTGAATCATACTGCACACATTTACTCCATGAACGAAACTGCATGTGTCAATTCAATGAGTAGAGCTTCTCTCATTCACTCTATGTGTCAAGCTTAACGCTTTAATTCAATGAGACAAACGGCATTCACTCATTGATTGATTCAAATTTCAATCCTTGAATCAATGAATCAAAACTTATTCCTTGTTTCAAAGAAACAAACGTAACTCACTAATTTAGTGAATCCTACTGGACTCGACATAAACTCTTTAATTCAATCAAACAAACTTAACACATAAACCTTATGAATCAATGTGCACTATTTTTTCAATGAAATGCACTGCACGTCTTATTCAAAGAGTAGAACTCATTCCATTCATTCAATTCCACGAACGAAACGGATGCATTCAATGATGCAAACTGCACGCATTCATTCAAAGATACAGACTGTACAACTTAATTCAATGAGTAGAGCGTTTCTCATTCATTCAACGTGTCAATCTTAACTCTTTATTTTAATCAAGCAAACTGCTTTCATTGAATCAAAAATTATTCGTTATTTCAATGAAATAAACTTAACACACTTTTTTAGTGATTCAAATTGCACACGTGCATGCAATCAAAGACACTGCACTTGTCAATTCAAGAGTAGAGCTACTCTCATTCATTTAATGTGTCATTCTTAACTCTATAATTCAATCAAACAAACTTAACTCATAAACCTCGTGAATCAATTTGCACACATTCATTCAATGAAATGCACTGCACTACTTATTAATAAAGTAGAGCTCCTAACGGTCATTCAATACTCGAGCAAAAGTATTCATTCAATGAGGCAAACTGCATGCATTCATTCAACGATACACACTGTACGCCTTAATTCAATGGTAGAACTTCTCTCAATCTTTCAACGTGTCAAGCTTTACGCTTTAATTCAATCAAGCAAGCTGCATTCCATTGATTCATTGAATCAAACATTATACGTTATTTCAGTGCAACAAACTTAACACACTTATTTAGTGATTCATATTGCACACGTTCATTCAAACAAAGACCACGGCATTTGTCAATTCAATGAGTAGAGCTACTCTCATTCATTCAATTCCACAAATTTCACACATTGGCTGAATCATACTGCACACATTCACAGCATGAACGAAATTGCATGTGTTAATTCAATGAGTAGAGCTTCTCACTTTCACTCCATGTGTCAAGTTTAAACCTTTAATTCAATGAAACAAACGGCATTCACTCATGAATTGAATCAAATTCAATCCTTGAGTCAATGAATCAAAACTTATTCCTTCTTTCAAAGGAACAAACTTAACTTACTTATTAATTGAATCTTACTGGACTCGATCATTCAATGAAACAAACATTATAATGCAGTGAGTAGAGGTCATCTCATTGTTTCAATGCCGCAAGCAAAGCGATTTACTTCAATGAGTATAGCTTCTCTCTTTCATTTAATATGTCAACATTAACTCTATATTTCAATCAAACAAACTCAACTCATAAACCTCCTGAATCAATTTACACACATTCATGTAATGAAATGCATTTCGCGACTTTTTCAAAGAGTATAGCTCCTAACATTCATTCAATGCAACGGGCAAAACGGATTCATTCTATGAAACAAACATTCATTCATTTATACAAAATGCACGCCTTAATGCAATGAGTTGAGCTTCTCTCATTCATTTAACTTGTCAAGCTTTACGCTTTAATTCAATCAAGCAAGCTGCACTCATTGATGCATTGAAACAAAAGTTAGTCGTTATTTCAGTGCAACAAACTTAACACACTTATTTAGTGATTCGAATTGCGCACGTTCATTCAAACAAAGACACGCCATTTGTCAATTCAATGAGAAGAGCTACTCTCATTCATTCAATGCCACAAGCTTCACGCATTGGCGGAATCATACTGCACACATTCACTCAATGAACGAAACTGCATGTGTTAATTCAATAAGTAGAAGTTCTCTCATTCACTCCTTGTGTCAAGCTTAACGCTTTAAGTCAATGAAACAAACGGCATTCATTCATGGATTGAATCAAACTTCAATCCTTGATTCAATGATTCAAAACTTATTTCTTGTTTCAAAGGAACAAACGTATCTCACTTATTTAGTGAATCCTACTGGACTCGATCATTTAATGAAACAAACTGCACATTATAATGCAGTGAGTAAAAGTAATCTCATTGTTTCAATGCCGAAAGCTAAGCGATTTACTTCAATGAGTAGAGCTTCTCTCCTTCATTTAATATGTCAACATTAACTCTTTAATTCAATCAAAAAAACTTAACAAATAAACCTCGTGAATCACTCTGCACTATTCTTTCAATGAAATGCACTGCACGACTTATTCAAAGAGTAGAACTCATTCCATCCATTTAATGCCACGAGCGAAACGGATTCATTCAATGATGCAAACTGCACGCATTCATTCAAAGTTACAGACTGTACACCTTAATTCAATGAGTAGAGCGTTTCTCATTTATTCAACATTTCAATCTTAACTCTTTAATTTAATCAAGCAAACAGCATTCATTGATTCATTGAATCAAACATTATTCTTTATTTCAATGAAATGAACTTAACACACGTTTTTCGTGAATCAAATTGCACTCGTGCATGCAATCAAAGATACTGCACTCGTCAATTCAAGATAGATCTACTCTCATTCATTTAATGTATCATTCTTAACTCTATAATTCAATCAAACAAACTTTAGTCATAACCCTCGTGAATCAATTTGCACACATTCATGTAATGAAATGCATTGCACGACTTTTTCAAAGAGTATAGCTCTTAACATTCATTCAATGCAACGGGCAAAACGGATTCATTCTATGAAACAAACATTCATTCATTTATACAAAATGCACGACTTAATGCAATCAGTAGAGCTTCTCTAATTCATTCAACTTGTCGAGTTTTACGCATTAATTCAATCAAGCAAGCTGCACTCATTGATGCATTGAAACAAAAATTATCCGTTATTTCAATGAAACAAACTTAACACACTTATTTACTTTTTCATATTGCACACGTTCATTCAAACAAAGACACGGCATTTGTCAATTCAATGAGTAGAGCTACTCTCATTCATTCAATGCCACAAGCTTCTCGCATTGGCTGAATCGTACTCCATGAACGAAACTGCATGTCTTATTTCAATGAGTAGAGGTTCTCTCATTCACTCCATGTGTCAAGCTTAACTCTTTCAGTCAATGAAACAAACGGCATTCACTCATGGAGTGAATCAAACTTCAATACTTGATTCAATGATTCAAAACTTATTCATTGTTTCAAAGGAACAAACGTAACTCACTTATTTAGTTACTCCTACTGGACTCGATCATTCAATGAAACAAACTGCACATTATAATGCAGTGAATAAAGGCAATCTCATTGATCAATGCCGCAAGCTAAGCGATTTAATTCAATGAGTGGAGCTTCTCTCCTTATTTTAATATGTCAACATTAACTCTTTAATTCAATCAAACAAACTTAACACATAAACCTCGTGAATCATTGTGCACATTCATTCAATGAAATGCACTGCACGACTTATTAATAGAGTAGAGCTCCTAACGTTCATTCAATGCCACGAGCAAAAGTATTTTTTCTATGAAACAAACTGCACGCAATCATTCAATGATACAGACTGTACGCCTTAATTCAGTGGTAGAGATTCTCTCATTGATTCAATCAAGCAAGCTACGTTCATTGATTCATTGAATCAAACATTATTCGTTATTTCAATGAAACAAACTTAACACACTTATTTAGTGGTTCATATTGCACACGTTCATTCAATCAAAGACAAGGCACATGTCAATTCAAAGAGTAAAGCTACTCTCATTCATTCAATGCCACAAGCTTCACGCATTGGCTGAATAATACTGCACACATTCACTCCATGAACGAAACTGTATGTGTCAATTCAATGAGTAGAGCTTCTCTCATTCACTCTATGTGTCAAGCTTAACGCTTTAATTCAATGAGACAAACGGCATTCACTCATTGATTGATTCAAATTTCAATCCTTGAGTCAATGAATCAAAACTTATTCCTTGTTTCAAAGGAACAAACGTAACTCACTAATTTAGTGAATCCTACTGGACTCGACATAAACTCTTTAATTCAATCAAACAAACTTAACACATAAACCTTGTGAATCAATGTGCACTATTTTTTCAATGAAATGCACTGCACGTCTTATTCAAAGAGTAGAACTCATTCCATTCATTCAATTCCACGAACGAAACGGATGATGCAAACTGCACGCATTCATTCAAAGATACAGACTGTACAACTTAATTCAATGAGTAGAGCGTTTCTCATTCATTCAACGGGTCAATCTTAACTCTTCATTTTAATCAAGCAAACTGCTTTCATTGAATCAAACATTATTCATTATTTCAATGAAATAAACTTAACACACTTTTTTAGTGATTCAAATTGCACACGTGCATGCAATCAAAGACACTGCACTTGTCAATTCAAGAGTAGAGCTACTCTCATTCATTTAATGTGTCATTCTTAACTCTATAATTCATCAAACAAACTTAACTAATAAACCCCGTGAATCAATTTGCACACAATCATTCAATGAAATGCACTGCACTACTTATTAATAAAGTAGAGCTCCTAACGGTCATTCAATGCTCGAGCAAAAGTATTCATTCAATGAGGCAAACTGCACGCATTCATTCAACGATACAGACTGTACGCCTTAATTCAATGGTAGAACTTCTCTCAATCTTTCAACGTGTCAAGCTTTACGCTTTAATTCAATCAAGCAAGCTGCATTCCATTGATTCATTGAATCAAACATTATACATTATTTCAGTGCAACAAACTTAACACACTTATTTAGTGATTCATATTGCACACGTTCATTCAAACAAAGACCACGGCATTTGTCAATTCAATGAGTAGAGCTACTCTCATTCATTCAATTCCACAAGTTTCACACATTGGCTGAATCATACTGCACACATTCACAGCATGAACGAAATTGCATGTGTTAATTCAATGAGTAGAGCTTCTCTCTTTCACTCCATGTGTCAAGTTTAAACCTTTAATTCAATGAAACAAACGGCATTCACTCATGGTTTGAATCAAATTCAATCCTTGAGTAAATGAATCAAAATCTTATTCCTTCATTCAAAGGAACAAACGTAACTTACTTATTAATTGAATCTTACTGGACTCGATCATTCAATGAAACAAACATTATAATGCAGTGAGTAGAGGTCATCTCATTGTTTCAATGCCACAAGCAGAGTGATTTACTTCAATGAGTATAGCTTCTCTCTTTCATTTAATATGTCAACATTAACTCTATATTTCAATCAAACAAACTCAACTCATAAATCTCCTGAATCAATTTACACACATTCATGTAATGAAATGCATTTCGCGACTTTTTCAAAGAGTATAGCTCCTAAAATTCATTCAATGCAACGGGCAAAACGGATTCATTCTATGAAACAAACATTCATTCATTTATACAAAATGCACGCCTTAATGCAATGAGTTGAGCTTCTCTCATTCATTTAACTTGTCAAGCTTTACGCTTTAATTCAATCAAGCAAGCTGCACTCATTGATGCATTGAAACAAACGTTAGTCGTTATTTCAGTGCAACAAACATAACACACTTATTTAGTGATTCAAATTGCACACGTTCATTCAAACAAAGACACGCCATTTGTCAATTCAATGAGAAGAGCTACTCTCATTCATTCAATGCCACAAGCTTCACGCATTGGCTGAATCATACTGCACACATTCACTCAATGAAAGAAACTGCATGTGTTAATTCAATGAGTAGAAGTTCTCTCATTCACTCCTTGTGTCAAGCTTAACGCTTTAAGTCAATGAAACAAACGGCATTCATTCATGGATTGAATCAAACTTCAATCCTTGATTCAATGATTCAAAACTTATTTCTTGTTTCAAAGGAACAAACGTACCTCACTTATTTAGTGAATCCTACTGGACTCGATCATTCAATGAAACAAACTGCACATTATAATGCAGTGAGTAAAAGTAATCTCATTGTTTCAATGCCGAAAGCTAAGCGATTTACTTCAATGAGTAGAGCTTCTCTCCTTCATTTAATATGTCAACATTAACTCTTTAATTCAATCAAAAAAACTTAACAAATAAACCTCGTGAATCATTCTGCACTATTCTTTCAATGAAATGCACTGCACGACTTATTCAAAGAGTAGAAATCTTTCCATCCATTTAATGCCACGAGCGAAACGGATTCATTCAATGATGCAAACTGCACGCATTCATTCTTAGATACAGACTGTACACCTTAATTCAATGAGTAGAGCGTTTCTCATTTATTCAATATTTCAATCTTAACTCTTTAATTTAATCAAGCAAACTGCATTCATTGATTCATTGAATCAAACATTATTCTTTATTTCAATGAAATGAACTTAACGCACTTTTTTAGTGATTCAAATTGCACACGTGCATGCAATCAAAGATACTGCACTTGTCAATTCAAGATAGAGCTACTCTCTTTCATTTAATGTATCATTCTTAAGTCTATAATTCAATCAAACAAACTTTAGTCATAACCCTCGTGAATCAATTTGCATACATTCATGTAATGAAATGCATTGCACGACTTTTTCAAAGAGTATAGCTCTTAACATTCATTCAATGCAACGGGCAAAACGGATTCATTCCATGAAACAAACATTCATTCATTTATACAAAATGCACGACTTAATGCAATCAGTAGAGCTTCTCTAATTCATTCAACTTGTCGTGTTTTACGCTTTAATTCAATCAAGCAAGCTGCACTCATTGATGCATTGAAACAAAAATTATCCGTTATTTCAATGAAACAAACTTAACACACTTATTTACTTTTTCATATTGCACACGTTCATTCAAACAAAGACACAGCATTTGTCAATTCAATGAGTAGAGCTACTCTCATTCATTCAATGCCACAAGCTTCTTGCATTGGCTGAATCGTATTCCATGAACGAAACTGCATGTCTTATTTCAATGAGTAGAGGTTCTCTCATTCACTCCATGTGTCAAGCTTAACTCTTTCAGTCAATGAAACAAACGGCATTCACTCATGGATTGAATCAAACTTCAATACTTGATTCAATGATTCAAAACTTATTCCTTGTTTCAAAGGAACAAACGTAACTCACTTATTTAGTTAATCCTACTGGACTCGATCATTCAATGAAACAAACTGCACATTATAATGCAGTGAATAAAGGTAATCTCATTGATCAATGCCGCAAGCTAAGCGATTTAGTTCAATGAGTGGAGCTTCTCTCCTTATTTTAATATGTCAACATTAACTCTTTAATTCAATCAAACAAACTTAACACATAAACCTCGTGAATCATTGTGCACATTCATTCAATGAAATGCACTGCACGACTTATTAATAGAGTAGAGCTCCTAACGTTCATTCAATGCCACGAGCAAAAGT
Source organism: Chiloscyllium plagiosum (assembly GCF_037043375.1). Lineage (NCBI taxonomy): Eukaryota > Metazoa > Chordata > Chondrichthyes > Orectolobiformes > Hemiscylliidae > Chiloscyllium > Chiloscyllium plagiosum. The sequence goes on along the minus strand of NW_028270192.1, from coordinate 8,512,908 downwards.
ATTTTTTCTATGAAACAAACTGCACGCAATCATTCAATGATACAGACTGTACGCCTTAATTCAGTGGTAGAGATTCTCTCATTGATTCAAGCAAGCAAGCTACGTTCATTGATTCATTGAATCAAACATTATTCATTATTTCAATGAAACAAACTTAACACACTTATTTAGTGGTTCATATTGCACACGTTCATTCAATCAAAGACAAGGCACATGTCAATTCAAAGAGTAAAGCTACTCTCATTCATTCAATGCCACAAGCTTCACGCATTGGCTGAATAATACTGCACACATTCACTCCATGAACGAAACTGTATGTGTCAATTCAATGAGTAGAGCTTCTCTCATTCACTCTATGTGTCAAGCTTAACGCTTTAATTCAATGAGACAAACGGCATTCACTCATTGATTGATTCAAATTTCAATCCTTGAGTCAATGAATCAAAACTTATTCCTTGTTTCAAAGGAACAAACGTAACTCACTAATTTAGTGAATCCTACTGGACTCGACATAAACTCTTTAATTCAATCAAACAAACTTAACACATAAACCTTGTGAATCAATGTGCACTATTTTTTCAATGAAATGCACTGCACGTCTTATTCAAAGAGTAGAACTCATTCCATTCATTCAATTCCACGAACGAAACGGATGATGCAAACTGCACGCATTCATTCAAAGATACAGACTGTACAACTTAATTCAATGAGTAGAGCGTTTCTCATTCATTCAACGGGTCAATCTTAACTCTTTATTTTAATCAAGCAAACTGCTTTCATTGAATCAAACATTATTCATTATTTCAATGAAATAAACTTAACACACTTTTTTAGTGATTCAAATTGCACACGTGCATGCAATCAAAGACACTGCACTTGTCAATTCAAGAGTAGAGCTACTCTCATTCATTTAATGTGTCATTCTTAACTCTATAATTCAATCAAACAAACTTAACTAATAAACCCCGTGAATCAATTTGCACACATTCATTCAATGAAATGCACTGCACTACTTATTAATAAAGTAGAGCTCCTAACGGTCATTCAATGCTCGAGCAAAAGTATTCATTCAATGAGGAAAACTGCATGCATTCATTCAACGATACAGACTGTACGCCTTAATTCAATGGTAGAACTTCTCTCAATCTTTCAACGTGTCAAGCTTTACGCTTTAATTCAATCAAGCAAGCTGCATTCCATTGATTCATTGAATCAAACATTATACATTATTTCAGTGCAACAAACTTAACACACTTATTTAGTGATTCATATTGCACACGTTCATTCAAACAAAGACCACGGCATTTGTCAATTCAATGAGTAGAGAATTCATTCAATTCCACAAGTTTCACACATTGGCTGAATCATACTGCACACATTCACAGCATGAACGAAATTGCATGTGTTAATTCAATGAGTAGAGCTTCTCTCTTTCACTCCATGTGTCAAGTTTAAACCTTTAATTCAATGAAACAAACGGCATTCACTCATGGATTGAATCAAATTCAATCCTTGAGTCAATGAATCAAAACTTATTCCTTGTTTCAAAGGAACAAACGTAACTTACTTTTTAATTGAATCTTACTGGACTCGATCATTCAATGAAACAAACATTATAATGCAGTGAGTAGAGGTCATCTCATTGTTTCAATGCCGCAAGCAAAGCGATTTACTTCAATGAGTATAGCTTCTCTCTTTCATTTAATATGTCAACATTAACTCTATATTTCAATCAAACAAACTCAACTCATAAACCTCCTGAATCAATTTACACACATTCATGTAATGAAATGCATTTCGCGACTTTTTCAAAGAGTATAGCTCCTAACATTCATTCAATGCAACGGGCAAAACGGATTCATTCTATGAAACAAACATTCATTCATTTATACAAAATGCACGCCTTAATGCAATGAGTTGAGCTTCTCTCATTCATTTAACTTGTCAAGCTTTACGCTTTAATTCAATCAAGCAAGCTGCACTCATTGATGCATTGAAACAAAAGTTAGTCGTTATTTCAGTGCAACAAACTTAACACACTTATTTAGTGATTCGAATTGCGCACGTTCATTCAAACAAAGACACGCCATTTGTCAATTCAATGAGAAGAGCTACTCTCATTCATTCAATGCCACAAGCTTCTCGCATTGGCTGAATCATACTGCACACATTCACTCAATGAACGAAACTGCATGTGTTAATTCAATAAGTAGAAGTTCTCTCATTCACTCCTTGTGTCAAGCTTAACGCTTTAAGTCAATGAAACAAACGGCATTCATTCATGGATTGAATCAAACTTCAATCCTTGATTCAAAGATTCAAAACTTATTTCTTGTTTCAAAGGAACAAACGTATCTCACTTATTTAGTGAATCCTACTGGACTCGATCATTCAATGAAACAAACTGCACATTATAATGCAGTGAGTAAAAGTAATCTCATTGTTGCAATGCCGAAAGCTAAGCGATTTACTTCAATGAGTAGAGCTTCTCTCCTTCATTTAATATGTCAACATTAACTCTTTAATTCAATCAAAAAAACTTAACAAATAAACCTCGTGAATCACTCTGCACTATTCTTTCAATGAAATGCACTGCACGACTTATTCAAAGAGTAGAACTCATTCCATCCATTTAATGCCACGAGCGAAACGGATTCATTCAATGATGCAAACTGCACGCATTCATTCAAAGATACAGACTGTACACCTTAATTCAATGAGTAGAGCGTTTCTCATTTATTCAACATTTCAATCTTAACTCTTTAATTTAATCAAGCAAACAGCATTCATTGATTCATTGAATCAAACATTATTCTTTATTTCAATGAAATGAACTTAACACACGTTTTTCGTGAATCAAATTGCACTCGTGCATGCAATCAAAGATACTGCACTCGTCAATTCAAGATAGATCTACTCTCATTCATTTAATGTATCATTCTTAACTCTATAATTCAATCAAACAAACTTTAGTCATAACCCTCGTGAATCAATTTGCACACATTCATGTAATGAAATGCATTGCACGACTTTTTCAAAGAGTATAGCTCTTAACATTCATTCAATGCAACGGGCAAAACGGATTCATTCTATGAAACAAACATTCATTCATTTATACAAAATGCACGACTTAATGCAATCAGTAGAGCTTCTCTAATTCATTCAACTTGTCGAGTTTTACGCATTAATTCAATCAAGCAAGCTGCACTCATTGATGCATTGAAACAAAAATTATCCGTTATTTCAATGAAACAAACTTAACACACTTATTTACTTTTTCATATTGCACACGTTCATTCAAACAAAGACACGGCATTTGTCAATTCAATGAGTAGAGCTACTCTCATTCATTCAATGCCACAAGCTTCTCGCATTGGCTGAATCGTACTCCATGAACGAAACTGCATGTCTTATTTCAATGAGTAGAGGTTCTCTCATTCACTCCATGTGTCAAGCTTAACTCTTTCAGTCAATGAAACAAACGGCATTCACTCATGGAGTGAATCAAACTTCAATACTTGATTCAATGATTCAAAACTTATTCATTGTTTCAAAGGAACAAACGTAACTCACTTATTTAGTTACTCCTACTGGACTCGATCATTCAATGAAACAAACTGCACATTATAATGCAGTGAATAAAGGCAATCTCATTGATCAATGCCGCAAGCTAAGCGATTTAATTCAATGAGTGGAGCTTCTCTCCTTATTTTAATATGTCAACATTAACTCTTTAATTCAATCAAACAAACTTAACACATAAACCTCGTGAATCATTGTGCACATTCATTCAATGAAATGCACTGCACGACTTATTAATAGAGTAGAGCTCCTAACGTTCATTCAATGCCACGAGCAAAAGTATTTTTTCTATGAAACAAACTGCACGCAATCATTCAATGATACAGACTGTACGCCTTAATTCAGTGGTAGAGATTCTCTCATTGATTCAAGCAAGCAAGCTACGTTCATTGATTCATTGAATCAAACATTATTCGTTATTTCAATGAAACAAACTTAACACACTTATTTAGTGGTTCATATTGCACACGTTCATTCAATCAAAGACAAGGCACATGTCAATTCAAAGAGTAAAGCTACTCTCATTCATTCAATGCCACAAGCTTCACGCATTGGCTGAATAATACTGCACACATTCACTCCATGAACGAAACTGTATGTGTCAATTCAATGAGTAGAGCTTCTCTCATTCACTCTATGTGTCAAGCTTAACGCTTTAATTCAATGAGACAAACGGCATTCACTCATTGATTGATTCAAATTTCAATCCTTGAGTCAATGAATCAAAACTTATTCCTTGTTTCAAAGGAACAAACGTAACTCACTAATTTAGTGAATCCTACTGGACTCGACATAAACTCTTTAATTCAATCAAACAAACTTAACACATAAACCTTGTGAATCAATGTGCACTATTTTTTCAATGAAATGCACTGCACGTCTTATTCAAAGAGTAGAACTCATTCCATTCATTCAATTCCACGAACGAAACGGATGATGCAAACTGCACGCATTCATTCAAAGATACAGACTGTACAACTTAATTCAATGAGTTGAGCGTTTCTCATTCATTCAACGGGTCAATCTTAACTCTTCATTTTAATCAAGCAAACTGCTTTCATTGAATCAAACATTATTCATTATTTCAATGAAATAAACTTAACACACTTTTTTAGTGATTCAAATTGCACACGTGCATGCAATCAAAGACACTGCACTTGTCAATTCAAGAGTAGAGCTACTCTCATTCATTTAATGTGTCATTCTTAACTCTATAATTCATCAAACAAACTTAACTAATAAACCCCGTGAATCAATTTGCACACAATCATTCAATGAAATGCACTGCACTACTTATTAATAAAGTAGAGCTCCTAACGGTCATTCAATGCTCGAGCAAAAGTATTCATTCAATGAGGCAAACTGCACGCATTCATTCAACGATACAGACTGTACGCCTTAATTCAATGGTAGAACTTCTCTCAATCTTTCAACGTGTCAAGCTTTACGCTTTAATTCAATCAAGCAAGCTGCATTCCATTGATTCATTGAATCAAACATTATACATTATTTCAGTGCAACAAACTTAACACACTTATTTAGTGATTCATATTGCACACGTTCATTCAAACAAAGACCACGGCATTTGTCAATTCAATGAGTAGAGCTACTCTCATTCATTCAATTCCACAAGTTTCACACATTGGCTGAATCATACTGCACACATTCACAGCATGAACGAAATTGCATGTGTTAATTCAATGAGTAGAGCTTCTCTCTTTCACTCCATGTGTCAAGTTTAAACCTTTAATTCAATGAAACAAACGGCATTCACTCATGGTTTGAATCAAATTCAATCCTTGAGTAAATGAATCAAAATCTTATTCCTTCATTCAAAGGAACAAACGTAACTTACTTATTAATTGAATCTTACTGGACTCGATCATTCAATGAAACAAACATTATAATGCAGTGAGTAGAGGTCATCTCATTGTTTCAATGCCACAAGCAGAGTGATTTACTTCAATGAGTATAGCTTCTCTCTTTCATTTAATATGTCAACATTAACTCTATATTTCAATCAAACAAACTCAACTCATAAACCTCCTGAATCAATTTACACACATTCATGTAATGAAATGCATTTCGCGACTTTTTCAAAGAGTATAGCTCCTAAAATTCATTCAATGCAACGGGCAAAACGGATTCATTCTATGAAACAAACATTCATTCATTTATACAAAATGCACGCCTTAATGCAATGAGTTGAGCTTCTCTCATTCATTTAACTTGTCAAGCTTTACGCTTTAATTCAATCAAGCAAGCTGCACTCATTGATGCATTGAAACAAACGTTAGTCGTTATTTCAGTGCAACAAACATAACACACTTATTTAGTGATTCAAATTGCACACGTTCATTCAAACAAAGACACGCCATTTGTCAATTCAATGAGAAGAGCTACTCTCATTCATTCAATGCCACAAGCTTCACGCATTGGCTGAATCATACTGCACACATTCACTCAATGAAAGAAACTGCATGTGTTAATTCAATGAGTAGAAGTTCTCTCATTCACTCCTTGTGTCAAGCTTAACGCTTTAAGTCAATGAAACAAACGGCATTCATTCATGGATTGAATCAAACTTCAATCCTTGATTCAATGATTCAAAACTTATTTCTTGTTTCAAAGGAACAAACGTACCTCACTTATTTAGTGAATCCTACTGGACTCGATCATTCAATGAAACAAACTGCACATTATAATGCAGTGAGTAAAAGTAATCTCATTGTTTCAATGCCGAAAGCTAAGCGATTTACTTCAATGAGTAGAGCTTCTCTCCTTCATTTAATATGTCAACATTAACTCTTTAATTCAATCAAAAAAACTTAACAAATAAACCTCGTGAATCATTCTGCACTATTCTTTCAATGAAATGCACTGCACGACTTATTCAAAGAGTAGAAATCTTTCCATCCATTTAATGCCACGAGCGAAACGGATTCATTCAATGATGCAAACTGCACGCATTCATTCTTAGATACAGACTGTACACCTTAATTCAATGAGTAGAGCGTTTCTCATTTATTCAATATTTCAATCTTAACTCTTTAATTTAATCAAGCAAACTGCATTCATTGATTCATTGAATCAAACATTATTCTTTATTTCAATGAAATGAACTTAACGCACTTTTTTAGTGATTCAAATTGCACACGTGCATGCAATCAAAGATACTGCACTTGTCAATTCAAGATAGAGCTACTCTCTTTCATTTAATGTATCATTCTTAAGTCTATAATTCAATCAAACAAACTTTAGTCATAACCCTCGTGAATCAATTTGCATACATTCATGTAATGAAATGCATTGCACGACTTTTTCAAAGAGTATAGCTCTTAACATTCATTCAATGCAACGGGCAAAACGGATTCATTCCATGAAACAAACATTCATTCATTTATACAAAATGCACGACTTAATGCAATCAGTAGAGCTTCTCTAATTCATTCAACTTGTCGTGTTTTACGCTTTAATTCAATCAAGCAAGCTGCACTCATTGATGCATTGAAACAAAAATTATCCGTTATTTCAATGAAACAAACTTAACACACTTATTTACTTTTTCATATTGCACACGTTCATTCAAACAAAGACACAGCATTTGTCAATTCAATGAGTAGAGCTACTCTCATTCATTCAATGCCACAAGCTTCTTGCATTGGCTGAATCGTATTCCATGAACGAAACTGCATGTCTTATTTCAATGAGTAGAGGTTCTCTCATTCACTCCATGTGTCAAGCTTAACTCTTTCAGTCAATGAAACAAACGGCATTCACTCATGGATTGAATCAAACTTCAATACTTGATTCAATGATTCAAAACTTATTCCTTGTTTCAAAGGAACAAACGTAACTCACTTATTTAGTTAATCCTACTGGACTCGATCATTCAATGAAACAAACTGCACATTATAATGCAGTGAATAAAGGTAATCTCATTGATCAATGCCGCAAGCTAAGCGATTTAGTTCAATGAGTGGAGCTTCTCTCCTTATTTTAATATGTCAACATTAACTCTTTAATTCAATCAAACAAACTTAACACATAAACCTCGTGAATCATTGTGCACATTCATTCAATGAAATGCACTGCACGACTTATTAATAGAGTAGAGCTCCTAACGTTCATTCAATGCCACGAGCAAAAGTATTTTTTCTATGAAACAAACTGCACGCAATCATTCAATGATACAGACTGTACGCCTTAATTCAGTGGTAGAGATTCTCTCATTGATTCAAGCAAGCAAGCTACGTTCATTGATTCATTGAATCAAACATTATTCATTATTTCAATGAAACAAACTTAACACACTTATTTAGTGGTTCATATTGCACACGTTCATTCAATCAAAGACAAGGCACATGTCAATTCAAAGAGTAAAGCTACTCTCATTCATTCAATGCCACAAGCTTCACGCATTGGCTGAATAATACTGCACACATTCACTCCATGAACGAAACTGTATGTGTCAATTCAATGAGTAGAGCTTCTCTCATTCACTCTATGTGTCAAGCTTAACGCTTTAATTCAATGAGACAAACGGCATTCACTCATTGATTGATTCAAATTTCAATCCTTGAGTCAATGAATCAAAACTTATTCCTTGTTTCAAAGGAACAAACGTAACTCACTAATTTAGTGAATCCTACTGGACTCGACATAAACTCTTTAATTCAATCAAACAAACTTAACACATAAACCTTGTGAATCAATGTGCACTATTTTTTCAATGAAATGCACTGCACGTCTTATTCAAAGAGTAGAACTCATTCCATTCATTCAATTCCACGAACGAAACGGATGATGCAAACTGCACGCATTCATTCAAAGATACAGACTGTACAACTTAATTCAATGAGTAGAGCGTTTCTCATTCATTCAACGGGTCAATCTTAACTCTTTATTTTAATCAAGCAAACTGCTTTCATTGAATCAAACATTATTCATTATTTCAATGAAATAAACTTAACACACTTTTTTAGTGATTCAAATTGCACACGTGCATGCAATCAAAGACACTGCACTTGTCAATTCAAGAGTAGAGCTACTCTCATTCATTTAATGTGTCATTCTTAACTCTATAATTCAATCAAACAAACTTAACTAATAAACCCCGTGAATCAATTTGCACACATTCATTCAATGAAATGCACTGCACTACTTATTAATAAAGTAGAGCTCCTAACGGTCATTCAATGCTCGAGCAAAAGTATTCATTCAATGAGGAAAACTGCATGCATTCATTCAACGATACAGACTGTACGCCTTAATTCAATGGTAGAACTTCTCTCAATCTTTCAACGTGTCAAGCTTTACGCTTTAATTCAATCAAGCAAGCTGCATTCCATTGATTCATTGAATCAAACATTATACATTATTTCAGTGCAACAAACTTAACACACTTATTTAGTGATTCATATTGCACACGTTCATTCAAACAAAGACCACGGCATTTGTCAATTCAATGAGTAGAGAATTCATTCAATTCCACAAGTTTCACACATTGGCTGAATCATACTGCACACATTCACTGCATGAACGAAATTGCATGTGTTAATTCAATGAGTAGAGCTTCTCTCTTTCACTCCATGTGTCAAGTTTAAACCTTTAATTCAATGAAACAAACGGCATTCACTCATGGATTGAATCAAATTCAATCCTTGAGTCAATGAATCAAAACTTATTCCTTGTTTCAAAGGAACAAACGTAACTTACTTTTTAATTGAATCTTACTGGACTCGATCATTCAATGAAACAAACATTATAATGCAGTGAGTAGAGGTCATCTCATTGTTTCAATGCTGCAAGCAAAGCGATTTACTTCAATGAGTATAGCTTCTCTCTTTCATTTAATATGTCAACATTAACTCTATATTTCAATCAAACAAACTCAACTCATAAACCTCCTGAATCAATTTACACACATTCATGTAATGAAATGCATTTCGCGACTTTTTCAAAGAGTATAGCTCCTAACATTCATTCAATGCAACGGGCAAAACGGATTCATTCTATGAAACAAACATTCATTCATTTATACAAAATGCACGCCTTAATGCAATGAGTTGAGCTTCTCTCATTCATTTAACTTGTCAAGCTTTACGCTTTAATTCAATCAAGCAAGCTGCACTCATTGATGCATTGAAACAAAAGTTAGTCGTTATTTCAGTGCAACAAACTTAACACACTTATTTAGTGATTCGAATTGCGCACGTTCATTCAAACAAAGACACGCCATTTGTCAATTCAATGAGAAGAGCTACTCTCATTCATTCAATGCCACAAGCTTCTCGCATTGGCTGAATCATACTGCACACATTCACTCAATGAACGAAACTGCATGTGTTAATTCAATAAGTAGAAGTTCTCTCATTCACTCCTTGTGTCAAGCTTAACGCTTTAAGTCAATGAAACAAACGGCATTCATTCATGGATTGAATCAAACTTCAATCCTTGATTCAAAGATTCAAAACTTATTTCTTGTTTCAAAGGAACAAACGTATCTCACTTATTTAGTGAATCCTACTGGACTCGATCATTCAATGAAACAAACTGCACATTATAATGCAGTGAGTAAAAGTAATCTCATTGTTTCAATGCCGAAAGCTAAGCGATTTACTTCAATGAGTAGAGCTTCTCTCCTTCATTTAATATGTCAACATTAACTCTTTAATTCAATCAAAAAAACTTAACAAATAAACCTCGTGAATCACTCTGCACTATTCTTTCAATGAAATGCACTGCACGACTTATTCAAAGAGTAGAACTCATTCCATCCATTTAATGCCACGAGCGAAACGGATTCATTCAATGATGCAAACTGCACGCATTCATTCAAAGTTACAGACTGTACACCTTAATTCAATGAGTAGAGCGTTTCTCATTTATTCAACATTTCAATCTTAACTCTTTAATTTAATCAAGCAAACAGCATTCATTGATTCATTGAATCAAACATTATTCTTTATTTCAATGAAATGAACTTAACACACGTTTTTCGTGAATCAAATTGCACTCGTGCATGCAATCAAAGATACTGCACTCGTCAATTCAAGATAGATCTACTCTCATTCATTTAATGTATCATTCTTAACTCTATAATTCAATCAAACAAACTTTAGTCATAACCCTCGTGAATCAATTTGCACACATTCATGTAATGAAATGCATTGCACGACTTTTTCAAAGAGTATAGCTCTTAACATTCATTCAATGCAACGGGCAAAACGGATTCATTCTATGAAACAAACATTCATTCATTTATACAAAATGCACGACTTAATGCAATCAGTAGAGCTTCTCTAATTCATTCAACTTGTCGAGTTTTACGCATTAATTCAATCAAGCAAGCTGCACTCATTGATGCATTGAAACAAAAATTATCCGTTATTTCAATGAAACAAACTTAACACACTTATTTACTTTTTCATATTGCACACGTTCATTCAAACAAAGACACGGCATTTGTCAATTCAATGAGTAGAGCTACTCTCATTCATTCAATGCCACAAGCTTCTCGCATTGGCTGAATCGTACTCCATGAACGAAACTGCATGTCTTATTTCAATGAGTAGAGGTTCTCTCATTCACTCCATGTGTCAAGCTTAACTCTTTCAGTCAATGAAACAAACGGCATTCACTCATGGATTGAATCAAACTTCAATACTTGATTCAATGATTCAAAACTTATTCATTGTTTCAAAGGAACAAACGTAACTCACTTATTTAGTTACTCCTACTGGACTCGATCATTCAATGAAACAAACTGCACATTATAATGCAGTGAATAAAGGCAATCTCATTGATCAATGCCGCAAGCTAAGCGATTTAATTCAATGAGTGGAGCTTCTCTCCTTATTTTAATATGTCAACATTAACTCTTTAATTCAATCAAACAAACTTAACACATAATCCTCGTGAATCATTGTGCACATTCATTCAATGAAATGCACTGCACGACTTATTAATAGAGTAGAGCTCCTAACGTTCATTCAATGCCACGAGCAAAAGTATTTTTTCTATGAAACAAACTGCACGCAATCATTCAATGATACAGACTGTACGCCTTAATTCAGTGGTAGAGATTCTCTCATTGATTCAAGCAAGCAAGCTACGTTCATTGATTCATTGAATCAAACATTATTCGTTATTTCAATGAAACAAACTTAACACACTTATTTAGTGGTTCATATTGCACACGTTCATTCAATCAAAGACAAGGCACATGTCAATTCAAAGAGTAAAGCTACTCTCATTCATTCAATGCCACAAGCTTCACGCATTGGCTGAATAATACTGCACACATTCACTCCATGAACGAAACTGTATGTGTCAATTCAATGAGTAGAGCTTCTCTCATTCACTCTATGTGTCAAGCTTAACGCTTTAATTCAATGAGACAAACGGCATTCACTCATTGATTGATTCAAATTTCAATCCTTGAGTCAATGAATCAAAACTTATTCCTTGTTTCAAAGGAACAAACGTAACTCACTAATTTAGTGAATCCTACTGGACTCGACATAAACTCTTTAATTCAATCAAACAAACTTAACACATAAACCTTGTGAATCAATGTGCACTATTTTTTCAATGAAATGCACTGCACGTCTTATTCAAAGAGTAGAACTCATTCCATTCATTCAATTCCACGAACGAAACGGATGATGCAAACTGCACGCATTCATTCAAAGATACAGACTGTACAACTTAATTCAATGAGTAGAGCGTTTCTCATTCATTCAACGGGTCAATCTTAACTCTTCATTTTAATCAAGCAAACTGCTTTCATTGAATCAAACATTATTCATTATTTCAATGAAATAAACTTAACACACTTTTTTAGTGATTCAAATTGCACACGTGCATGCAATCAAAGACACTGCACTTGTCAATTCAAGAGTAGAGCTACTCTCATTCATTTAATGTGTCATTCTTAACTCTATAATTCATCAAACAAACTTAACTAATAAACCCCGTGAATCAATTTGCACACAATCATTCAATGAAATGCACTGCACTACTTATTAATAAAGTAGAGCTCCTAACGGTCATTCAATGCTCGAGCAAAAGTATTCATTCAATGAGGCAAACTGCACGCATTCATTCAACGATACAGACTGTACGCCTTAATTCAATGGTAGAACTTCTCTCAATCTTTCAACGTGTCAAGCTTTACGCTTTAATTCAATCAAGCAAGCTGCATTCCATTGATTCATTGAATCAAACATTATACATTATTTCAGTGCAACAAACTTAACACACTTATTTAGTGATTCATATTGCACACGTTCATTCAAACAAAGACCACGGCATTTGTCAATTCAATGAGTAGAGCTACTCTCATTCATTCAATTCCACAAGTTTCACACATTGGCTGAATCATACTGCACACATTCACAGCATGAACGAAATTGCATGTGTTAATTCAATGAGTAGAGCTTCTCTCTTTCACTCCATGTGTCAAGTTTAAACCTTTAATTCAATGAAACAAACGGCATTCACTCATGGTTTGAATCAAATTCAATCCTTGAGTAAATGAATCAAAATCTTATTCCTTCATTCAAAGGAACAAACGTAACTTACTTATTAATTGAATCTTACTGGACTCGATCATTCAATGAAACAAACATTATAATGCAGTGAGTAGAGGTCATCTCATTGTTTCAATGCCACAAGCAGAGTGATTTACTTCAATGAGTATAGCTTCTCTCTTTCATTTAATATGTCAACATTAACTCTATATTTCAATCAAACAAACTCAACTCATAAACCTCCTGAATCAATTTACACACATTCATGTAATGAAATGCATTTCGCGACTTTTTCAAAGAGTATAGCTCCTAAAATTCATTCAATGCAACGGGCAAAACGGATTCATTCTATGAAACAAACATTCATTCATTTATACAAAATGCACGCCTTAATGCAATGAGTTGAGCTTCTCTCATTCATTTAACTTGTCAAGCTTTACGCTTTAATTCAATCAAGCAAGCTGCACTCATTGATGCATTGAAACAAACGTTAGTCGTTATTTCAGTGCAACAAACATAACACACTTATTTAGTGATTCAAATTGCACACGTTCATTCAAACAAAGACACGCCATTTGTCAATTCAATGAGAAGAGCTACTCTCATTCATTCAATGCCACAAGCTTCACGCATTGGCTGAATCATACTGCACACATTCACTCAATGAAAGAAACTGCATGTGTTAATTCAATGAGTAGAAGTTCTCTCATTCACTCCTTGTGTCAAGCTTAACGCTTTAAGTCAATGAAACAAACGGCATTCATTCATGGATTGAATCAAACTTCAATCCTTGATTCAATGATTCAAAACTTATTTCTTGTTTCAAAGGAACAAACGTACCTCACTTATTTAGTGAATCCTACTGGACTCGATCATTCAATGAAACAAACTGCACATTATAATGCAGTGAGTAAAAGTAATCTCATTGTTTCAATGCCGAAAGCTAAGCGATTTACTTCAATGAGTAGAGCTTCTCTCCTTCATTTAATATGTCAACATTAACTCTTTAATTCAATCAAAAAAACTTAACAAATAAACCTCGTGAATCATTCTACACTATTCTTTCAATGAAATGCACTGCACGACTTATTCAAAGAGTAGAAATCTTTCCATCCATTTAATGCCACGAGCGAAACGGATTCATTCAATGATGCAAACTGCACGCATTCATTCATAGATACAGACTGTACACCTTAATTCAATGAGTAGAGCGTTTCTCATTTATTCAATATTTCAATCTTAACTCTTTAATTTAATCAAGCAAACTGCATTCATTGATTCATTGAATCAAACATTATTCTTTATTTCAATGAAATGAACTTAACGCACTTTTTTAGTGATTCAAATTGCACACGTGCATGCAATCAAAGATACTGCACTTGTCAATTCAAGATAGAGCTACTCTCTTTCATTTAATGTATCATTCTTAAGTCTATAATTCAATCAAACAAACTTTAGTCATAACCCTCGTGAATCAATTTGCATACATTCATGTAATGAAATGCATTGCACGACTTTTTCAAAGAGTATAGCTCTTAACATTCATTCAATGCAACGGGCAAAACGGATTCATTCTATGAAACAAACATTCATTCATTTATACAAAATGCACGACTTAATGCAATCAGTAGAGCTTCTCTAATTCATTCAACTTGTCGTGTTTTACGCTTTAATTCAATCAAGCAAGCTGCACTCATTGATGCATTGAAACAAAAATTATCCGTTATTTCAATGAAACAAACTTAACACACTTATTTACTTTTTCATATTGCACACGTTCATTCAAACAAAGACACAGCATTTGTCAATTCAATGAGTAGAGCTACTCTCATTCATTCAATGCCACAAGCTTCTCGCATTGGCTGAATCGTATTCCATGAACGAAACTGCATGTCTTATTTCAATGAGTAGAGGTTCTCTCATTCACTCCATGTGTCAAGCTTAACTCTTTCAGTCAATGAAACAAACGGCATTCACTCATGGATTGAATCAAACTTCAATACTTGATTCAATGATTCAAAACTTATTCCTTGTTTCAAAGGAACAAACGTAACTCACTTATTTAGTTAATCCTACTGGACTCGATCATTCAATGAAACAAACTGCACATTATAATGCAGTGAATAAAGGTAATCTCATTGATCAATGCCGCAAGCTAAGCGATTTAGTTCAATGAGTGGAGCTTCTCTCCTTATTTTAATATGTCAACATTAACTCTTTAATTCAATCAAACAAACTTAACACATAAACCTCGTGAATCATTGTGCACAATCATTCAATGAAATGCACTGCACGACTTATTAATAGAGTAGAGCTCCTAACGTTCATTCAATGCCACGAGCAAAAGTATTTTTTCTATGAAACAAACTGCACGCAATCATTCAATGATACAGACTGTACGCCTTAATTCAGTGGTAGAGATTCTCTCATTGATTCAAGCAAGCAAGCTACGTTCATTGATTCATTGAATCAAACATTATTCATTATTTCAATGAAACAAACTTAACACACTTATTTAGTGGTTCATATTGCACACGTTCATTCAATCAAAGACAAGGCACATGTCAATTCAAAGAGTAAAGCTACTCTCATTCATTCAATGCCACAAGCTTCACGCATTGGCTGAATAATACTGCACACATTCACTCCATGAACGAAACTGTATGTGTCAATTCAATGAGTAGAGCTTCTCTCATTCACTCTATGTGTCAAGCTTAACGCTTTAATTCAATGAGACAAACGGCATTCACTCATTGATTGATTCAAATTTCAATCCTTGAGTCAATGAATCAAAACTTATTCCTTGTTTCAAAGGAACAAACGTAACTCACTAATTTAGTGAATCCTACTGGACTCGACATAAACTCTTTAATTCAATCAAACAAACTTAACACATAAACCTTGTGAATCAATGTGCACTATTTTTTCAATGAAATGCACTGCACGTCTTATTCAAAGAGTAGAACTCATTCCATTCATTCAATTCCACGAACGAAACGGATGATGCAAACTGCACGCATTCATTCAAAGATACAGACTGTACAACTTAATTCAATGAGTAGAGCGTTTCTCATTCATTCAACGGGTCAATCTTAACTCTTTATTTTAATCAAGCAAACTGCTTTCATTGAATCAAACATTATTCATTATTTCAATGAAATAAACTTAACACACTTTTTTAGTGATTCAAATTGCACACGTGCATGCAATCAAAGACACTGCACTTGTCAATTCAAGAGTAGAGCTACTCTCATTCATTTAATGTGTCATTCTTAACTCTATAATTCAATCAAACAAACTTAACTAATAAACCCCGTGAATCAATTTGCACACATTCATTCAATGAAATGCACTGCACTACTTATTAATAAAGTAGAGCTCCTAACGGTCATTCAATGCTCGAGCAAAAGTATTCATTCAATGAGGAAAACTGCACGCATTCATTCAACGATACAGACTGTACGCCTTAATTCAATGGTAGAACTTCTCTCAATCTTTCAACGTGTCAAGCTTTACGCTTTAATTCAATCAAGCAAGCTGCATTCCATTGATTCATTGAATCAAACATTATACATTATTTCAGTGCAACAAACTTAACACACTTATTTAGTGATTCATATTGCACACGTTCATTCAAACAAAGACCACGGCATTTGTCAATTCAATGAGTAGAGAATTCATTCAATTCCACAAGTTTCACACATTGGCTGAATCATACTGCACACATTCACAGCATGAACGAAATTGGCTGTGTTAATTCAATGAGTAGAGCTTCTCTCTTTCACTCCATGTGTCAAGTTTAAACCTTTAATTCAATGAAACAAACGGCATTCACTCATGGATTGAATCAAATTCAATCCTTGAGTCAATGAATCAAAACTTATTCCTTGTTTCAAAGGAACAAACGTAACTTACTTTTTAATTGAATCTTACTGGACTCGATCATTCAATGAAACAAACATTATAATGCAGTGAGTAGAGGTCATCTCATTGTTTCAATGCCGCAAGCAAAGCGATTTACTTCAATGAGTATAGCTTCTCTCTTTCATTTAATATGTCAACATTAACTCTATATTTCAATCAAACAAACTCAACTCATAAACCTCCTGAATCAATTTACACACATTCATGTAATGAAATGCATTTCGCGACTTTTTCAAAGAGTATAGCTCCTAACATTCATTCAATGCAACGGGCAAAACGGATTCATTCTATGAAACAAACATTCATTCATTTATACAAAATGCACGCCTTAATGCAATGAGTTGAGCTTCTCTCATTCATTTAACTTGTCAAGCTTTACGCTTTAATTCAATCAAGCAAGCTGCACTCATTGATGCATTGAAACAAACGTTAGTCGTTATTTCAGTGCAACAAACTTAACACACTTATTTAGTGATTCAAATTGCACACGTTCATTCAAACAAAGACACGGCATTTGTCAATTCAATGAGAAGAGCTACTCTCATTCATTCAATGCCACAAGCTTCACACATTGGCGGAATCATACTGCACACATTCACTCAATGAACGAAACTGCATGTGTTAATTCAATGAGTAGAAGTTCTCTCATTCACTCCTTGTGTCAAGCTTAACGCTTTAAGTCAATGAAACAAATGGCATTCATTCATGGATTGAATCAAACTTCAATCCTTGATTCAATGATTCAAAACTTATTTCTTGTTTCAAAGGAACAAACGTACCTCACTTATTTAGTGAATCCTACTGGACTCGATCATTCAATGAAACAAACTGCACATTATAATGCAGTGAGTAAAAGTAATCTCATTGTTTCAATGCCGAAACCTAAGCGATTTACTTCAATGAGTAGAGCTTCTCTCCTTCATTTAATATGTCAACATTAACTCTTTAATTCAATGAAAAAAAACTTAACAAATAAACCTCGTGAATCATTCTGCACTATTCTTTCAATGAAATGCACTGCACGACTTATTCAAAGAGTAGAACTCATTCCATCCATTTAATGCCACGAGCGAAACGGATTCATTCAATGATGCAAACTGCACGCATTCATTCATACATACAGACTGTACACCTTAATTCAATGAGTAGAGCGTTTCTCATTTATTCAACATTTCAATCTTAACTCTTTAATTTAATCAAGCAAACTGCATTCATTGATTCATTGAATCAAACATTATTCTTTATTTCAATGAAATGAACTTAACACACTTTTGTTGTGATTCAAATTGCACACGTGCATGCAATCAAAGATACTGCACTTGTCAATTCAAGATAGAGCTACTCTCATTCATTTAATGTATCATTCTTAAGTCTATAATTCAATCAAACAAACTTTAGTCATAACCCTCGTGAATCAATTTGCATACATTCATGTAATGAAATGCATTGCACGACTTTTTCAAAGAGTATAGCTCTTAACATTCATTCAATGCAACGGGCAAAACGGATTCATTCTATGAAACAAACATTCATTCATTTATACAAAATGCACGACTTAATGCAATGAGTTGAGCTTCTCTAATTCATTCAACTTGTCGAGTTTTACGCTTTAATTCAATCAAGCAAGCTGCACTCATTGATGCATTGAGTGGGAGCAGCGGCCGAGTTGAGGTGAACCCGGGAGACTAGAGCTAAGGTAAGAGTTTTTTTCAAAATTACTTACCTGTAGCGGGCAGCGGTGTTTTGTTTTCTCTCTCCTTCACAGAAAGAGCGGGAGCAGCAGAGGAAGTGACGGCAAGCAGAGGGGCAGCCGAGACCCGGAAGCAGTTAGTGTAAGCTTAGCTGGGTTAGTTTTTTTCCCCTTTAAAAGCGTGAAGGAGAGGAACCCGAGGCACTACACAGGTAGTGCCTCCCACCCGCCCTCCTCCTCTAACCTAATAATAACATCTGTTGTGGCAAGCAGGTAAGTGCTGAATTTTGCTTGTATTATTTAGACACAGTTTTTGTTTAAACAGTTAGCTTTAGAGGGATGGCAGTGAAGGCAGTGCAATGTTCCTCCTGCAACATGTTTGAGGTGAGGGATGCCATCGACGTCCCTGCCGATTACACTTGCAGGAAGTGCACCCATCTCCAGCTCCTCCAAGACCGTGTTAGGGAACTGGAGCTGGAGTTGGATGAACTTCGGATCATTCGGGAGGCAGAGGGGGTCATAGATCAGAGTTATAGGGAAGTAGTAACTCCCAAGATGGCAGATAGATGGGTTACAGTGAGGGGGACTGGGAGGAAGCAGCCAGTGCAGGGACCTCCTGCGGCCATTCCCCTCAAGAACAAGTATACCGTTTTGGATACTTGTGGGGGGGATGACTTACCAGGGGTAAGTAACGGGGCTCAGGTCTCTGGCACGGAGCCTGTCCCCGTTACTCAGAAGGGAAGGGTGAAGAAGAGCAGAGCAGTAGTAATTGGGGACTCGATAGTTCGTGGCACAGATAGGCGGTTTTGTGGGAACGAGAGAGACTCACGTTTGGTATGTTGCCTCCCAGGTGCAAGGGTACGTGATGTCTCTGATCGTGTTTTCCGGGTCCTGGAGGGGGAGGGGGAGCAACCCGAAGTCGTGGTCCACATTGGCACCAACGACATAGGTAGGAGGAGTGCTGAGGATGTTAGACAGGCTTTCAGGGAGCTAGGTTGGAAGCTTGGAGTTAGAACAAACAGAGTTGTTGTCTCTGGTTTGTTACCCGTGCCACGTGATAGAGATTCGAGGAATAGGGAGAGAGAACAATTAAATGCGTGGCTTCAGGGATGGTGCAGGAGGGAGGGGTTCCAGTTTTTGGATAACTGGGGTTCTTTCTGGGGACGGTGGGACCTCTATAAACAGGATGGTCTACACCTGAACCTGAGGGGAACCAGTATCCTTGGGGGGAGGTTTGCTAGTGCTCTTGGGGGGGGGGGTTTAAACTAACTCGGCAGGGGCATGGGAACCCAGGGTGCAGGGCCTGGAGTGTAGGGAGGTGAGGAACATGGGATCAATTTCCAAGGAGGGTGCCTGTAAACAGGGAAGTGGCTTGAAGTGTGTATACTTCAATGCAAGAAGTATACGAAATAAGGTAGGTGAACTTGCAGCGTTGGTTGGTACCTGGGACTTCGATGTTGTGGCTATTACGGAGACATGGCTAGAACAGGGACAGGATTGGCTGTTGCAGGTTCTGGGATTTAAATGTTTTAGTAGGGTCAGAGGTGGGGGTAAAAGAGGGGGAGGTGTGGCATTGCTTGTCAAAGATAGTATTACAGCGGTGGAAAGGACGATGGATGAGGACTTGCCATCTGAGGTAGTTTGGGCTGAGGTTAGGAATAGGAAAGGTGAGGTCACCCTGTTAGGAGTCTTTTACAGGCCTCCTAATAGTCCTAGAATCATTGAAGAAAGGATTGGGAAGGTGATTCAGGAGATGAGTGACAGTAATAGGGTGGTTGTTATGGGGGACTTTAACTTTCCTGATATTGATTGGGAAAGCTATAGCTCAAGTTCGTTAGATGGGTCAGTGTTTGTTCAATGTGTGCAGGAGAGTTTCCTGACACAATATGTAGACAGGCCAACAAGAGGTGAGGCCATACTGGATTTGGTTCTGGGTAACGAACCAGGCCAGGTGTTAGAATTAGAGGTAGGTGAGCACTTTGGGGATAGTGACCATAATTCGGTGATTTTTACACTCGTGATGGAGAGGGATAAGTGTGTACTACAGGGCAAGAATTATAGCTGGGGTAAGGGAAATTATGATGCGGTGAGGCATGACTTAGGATGTGTGGCTTGGAAAAGTAGACTCCAAGGCAAGAGTGTAAATGATATGTGGAACTTGTTCAAGGGGCAACTATTGAGTGTCCTTGATAATTATGTACCTGTCAGGCAGGAAGGAAAGGGTCGTGTGAGGGAGCCGTGGTTTAATAAGGAATTGGAATCCCTTGTTAAATGGAAGAGGGCGGCCTACCTCAAGATGAGACGTGAAGGTTCAATTGGGGCGATTGAGAGTTATAGGGTAGCCAGGAAGGACCTGAAGAGAGAGCTAAAAGCAGCAAGGAGGGGACATGAAAGGTCCTTAGTAGATAGGATTAGGGAAAACCCTAAGGCTTTCTATAGGTATGTTAGGAATAAAAGAATGACTAGGGTAGGAATAGGTCCAGTCAAGGATAGTAGGGGGAAGTTGCGTGTGGAGGCGGAAGAGATTGGGGAGACACTGAATGAATACTTTTCTTCAGTATTCACTCAGGAACAGGGCATTGTTGTCGATGAGAATACTGAGGCACAAATAAGTAGAATGGATGGCTTTGAGGTATGTAGAGAAGAGGTGTTGGAAATCCTGGAAAAGGTGAAAATAGATAAGTCCCCTGGGCCTGATGGCATTTATCCTAGGATTCTCTGGGAAGCAAGGGAGGAGATTGCAGAGCCATTGGCCTTGATTTTTATGTCCTCTTTGTCTACAGGAGTAGTCCCAGAAGACTGGAGGATAGCAAATGTGGTTCCCTTGTTCAAAAAGGGGAGTAGGGATAGCCCTAATAACTATAGGCCGGTGAGTCTCACTTCTGTTGTGGGCAAAGTCTTAGAGAGAATTGTAAGGGATAGGATTTATGCACATCTGGATAGGAATAATGTGATCAAGGATAGTCAGCATGGTTTTGTGAAGGGCAGGTCGTGCCTCACAAACCTTATTGAATTCTTTGAAAAGGTGACGAAGGAGGTTGATGAGGGGAAAGCGGTAGATGTGGTATATATGGATTTTAGTAAGGCGTTTGATAAGGTTCCCCATGGCAGGCTACTGCAGAAAATACGGAGATATGGCATTGAGGGTGAGTTGGAGGTTTGGATTAGGAATTGGCTGGATGGAAGAAGACAGAGGGTAGTAGTTGATGGCAAAGTTTCTTCATGGAGTGCCGTCACTAGCGGTGTTCCGCAAGGATCTGTTTTGGGACCATTGCTGTTTGTCATTTTTATAAATGACCTGGAAGAGGGGTTAGAAGGTTGGGTGAGCAAGTTTGCGGATGATACGAAAGTCGGAGGAGTTGTTGACAGTGAGGAAGCATGTGGCAGGTTACAGCAGGATATAGAGAAGCTGCAGAGCTGGGCAGAAAGGTGGCAGATGGAATTCAATGTAGCTAAGTGCGAGGTGATTCACTTTGGGAAGAATAACAAAAAGATGGGGTACTGGGCTAATGGTCGGATACTTGGTAGTGTGGATGAGCAGAGGGATCTTGGTGTCCATGTACACAGATCTCTGAAAGTTGCCACCCAGGTAAATAGTGCGGTGAGGAAGGCATATGGCGTACTGGCTTTTATTGGTAGAGGAATTGAGTTCCGGAGTCCTGAGGACATGATGCAGTTGTATAAGACTCTGGTACGGCCGCATCTGGAATATTGTGTGCAGTTTTGGTCGCCATACTATAGGAAGGATGTGGAGGCATTGGAACGGGTGCAGAGGAGGTTTACCAGGATGTTGCCTGGTATGGAAGGAAAATCGTATGAGGAAAGACTGAGGCACTTGGGGCTGTTTTCACTAGAGAAAAGAAGGTTTAGGGGTGACTTGATTGAGGTGTACAAGATGATTAGGGGGTTAGATAGGTTCGACAGTATGAACCTTTTCCCGCGTATTGAGTCGGGTATTACAAGGGGGCATAGCTTTAAATTAAGGGGGGGGTAGATATAGGACAGATGTTAGGGGTAGGTTCTTCACTCAGCGAGTCGTTAGTTCATGGAATGCCCTGCCAGTAACAGTGGTGGACTCTCCCTCTTTATGGGCATTTAAGAGGGCATTGGATATGTATATGGAGGATAGTGGGTTGGTGTAGTTTAGGTGGGCTTGGATCGGCGCAACATCGAGGGCCAAAGGGCCTGTACTGCGCTGTATTCTTCTATGTTCTATGTTCTATGTTCTATGAAACAAAAATTATCCGTTATTTCAATGAAACAAACTTAACACACTTATTTACTTTTTCATATTGCACACGTTCATTCAAACAAAGACACAGCATTTGTCAATTCAATGAGTAGAGCTACTCTCATTCATTCAATGCCACAAGCTTCTCGCATTGGCTGAATCGTACTCCATGAACGAAACTGCATGTCTTATTTCAATGAGTAGAGGTTCTCTCATTCACTCCATGTGTCAAGCTTAACTCTTTCAGTCAATGAAACAAACGGCATTCACTCATGGATTGAATCAAACTTCAATACTTGATTCAATGATTCAAAACTTATTCATTGTTTCAAAGGAACAAACGTAACTCACTTATTTAGTTAATCCTACTGGACTCGATCATTCAATGAAACAAACTGCACATTATAATGCAGTGAATAAAGGTAATCTCATTGATCAATGCCGCAAGCTAAGCGATTTAGTTCAATGAGTGGAGCTTCTCTCCTTATTTTAATATGTCAACATTAACTCTTTAATTCAATCAAACAAACTTAACAAATAAACCTCGTGAATCATTGTGCACAATAATTCAATGAAATGCATTGCTCGACTTATTAATAGCGTAGAGCTCCTAACGTTCATTCAATGCCACGAGCAAAAGTATTTTTTCTATGAAACAAACTGCACGCAATCATTCAAGCAAGCAAGCTACGTTCATTGATTCATTGAATCAAACATTATTCGTTATTTCAATGAAACAAACTTAACACACTTATTTAGTGGTTCATATTGCACACGTTCATTCAATCAAAGACAAGGCACATGTCAATTCAAAGAGTAAAGCTACTCTCATTCATTCAATGCCACAAGCTTCACGCATTGGCTGAATAATACTGCACACATTCACTCCATGAACGAAACTGTATGTGTCAATTCAATGAGTAGAGCTTCTCTCATTCACTCTATGTGTCAAGCTTAACGCTTTAATTCAATGAGACAAACGGCATTCACTCATTGATTGATTCAAATTTCAATCCTTGAGTCAATGAATCAAAACTTATTCCTTGTTTCAAAGGAACAAACGTAACTCACTAATTTAGTGAATCCTACTGGACTCGACATAAACTCTTTAATTCAATCAAACAAACTTAACACATAAACCTTGTGAATCAATGTGCACTATTTTTTCAATGAAATGCACTGCACGTCTTATTCAAAGAGTAGAACTCATTCCATTCATTCAATTCCACGAACGAAACGGATGCATTCAATGATGCAAACTGCACGCATTCATTCAAAGATACAGACTGTACAACTTAATTCAATGAGTAGAGCGTTTCTCATTCATTCAACGTGTCAATCTTAACTCTTTATTTTAATCAAGCAAACTGCTTTCATTGAATCAAACATTATTCATTATTCAATGAAATAAACTTAACACACTTTTTTAGTGATTCAAATTGCACACGTGCATGCAATCAAAGACACTGCACTTGTCAATTCAAGAGTAGAGCTACTCTCATTCATTTAATGTGTCATTCTTAACTCTATAATTCAATCAAACAAACTTAACTAATAAACCCCGTGAATCAATTTGCACACATTCATTCAATGAAATGCACTGCACTACTTATTAATAAAGTAGAGCTCCTAACGGTCATTCAATGCTCGAGCAAAAGTATTCATTCAATGAGGCAAACTGCACGCATTCATTCAACGATACAGACTGTACGCCTTAATTCAATGGTAGAACTTCTCTCAATCTTTCAACGTGTCAAGCTTTACGCTTTAATTCAATCAAGCAAGCTGCATTCCATTGATTCATTGAATCAAACATTATACATTATTTCAGTGCAACAAACTTAACACACTTATTTAGTGATTCATATTGCACACGTTCATTCAAACAAAGACACGGCATTTGTCAATTCAATGAGTAGAGCTACTCTCATTCATTCAATTCCACAAGTTTCACACATTGGCTGAATCATACTGCACACATTGACAGCATGAACGAAATTGGATGTGTTAATTCAATGAGTAGAGCTTCTCTCTTTCACTCCATGTGTCAAGTTTAAACCTTTAATTCAATGAAACAAACAGCATTCACTCATGGTTTGAATCAAATTCAATCCTTGAGTAAATGAATCAAAACTTATTCCTTCTTTCAAAGGAACAAACTTAACTTACTTATTAATTGAATCTTACTGGACTCGATCATTCAATGAAACAAACATTATAATGCAGTGAGTAGAGGTCATCTCATTGTTTCAATGCCGCAAGCAGAGCGATTTACTTCAATGAGTATAGCTTCTCTCTTTCATTTAATATGTCAACATTAACTCTATATTTCAATCAAACAAACTCAACTCATAAACCTCCTGAATCAATTTACACACATTCATGTAATGAAATGCATTTCGCGACTTTTTCAAAGAGTATAGCTCCTAACATTCATTCAATGCAACGGGCAAAACGGATTCATTCTATGAAACAAACATTCATTCATTTATACAAAATGCACGCCTTAATGCAATGAGTTGAGCTTCTCTCATTCATTTAACTTGTCAAGCTTTACGCTTTAATTCAATCAAGCAAGCTGCACTCATTGATGCATTGAAACAAAAGTTAGTCGTTATTTCAGTGCAACAAACTTAACACACTTATTTAGTGATTCAAATTGCACACGTTCATTCAAACAAAGACAAGGCATTTGTCAATTCAATGAGAAGAGCTACTCTCATTCATTCAATGCCACAAGCTTCACGCATTGGCGGAATCATACTGCACACATTCACTCAATGAACGAAACTGCATGTGTTAATTCAATGAGTAGAAGTTCTCTCATTCACTCCTTGTGTCAAGCTTAACGCTTGACACAAGGAGTCAATGAAACAAACGGCATTCATTCATGGATTGAATCAAACTTCAATCCTTGATTCAATGATTCAAAACTTATTTCTTGTTTCAAAGGAACAAACGTATCTCACTTATTTAGTGAATCCTACTGGACTCGATCATTCAATGAAACAAACTGCACATTATAATGCAGTGAGTAAAAGTAATCTCATTGTTTCAATGCCGAAAGCTA
Organism: Chiloscyllium plagiosum; assembly: GCF_037043375.1. Classification (NCBI taxonomy): domain Eukaryota; kingdom Metazoa; phylum Chordata; class Chondrichthyes; order Orectolobiformes; family Hemiscylliidae; genus Chiloscyllium; species Chiloscyllium plagiosum. The sequence continues at coordinate 8,486,875 of NW_028270192.1, read as the reverse complement.
AGCGATTTACTTCAATGAGTAGAGCTTCTCTCCTTCATTTAATATGTCAACATTAACTCTTTAATTCAATCAAAAAAACTTAACAAATAAACCTCGAGAATCATTCTGCACTATTCTTTCAATGAAATGCACTGCACGACTTATTCAAAGAGTAGAACTCATTCCATCCATTTAATGCCACGAGCGAAACGGATTCATTCAATGATGCAAACTGCAAGCATTCATTCATAGATACAGACTGCACACCTTAATTCAATGAGTAGAGCGTTTCTCATTTATTCAACATTTCAATCTTAACTCTTTAATTTAATCAAGCAAACTGCATTCATTGATTCATTGAATCAAACATTATTCTTTATTTCAATGAAATGAACTTAACGCACGTTTTTAGTGAATCAAATTGCACTCGTGCATGCAATCAAAGACACTGCACTTGTCAATTCAAGATAGAGCTACTCTCATTCATTTAATGTATCATTCTTAAGTCTATAATTCAATCAAACAAACTTTAGTCATAACCCTCGTGAATCAATTTGCATACATTCATGTAATGAAATGCATTGCACGACTTTTTCAAAGAGTATAGCTCTTAACATTCATTCAATGCAACGGGCAAAACGGATTCATTCTATGAAACAAACATTCATTCATTTATACAAAATGCACGATTTCATGCAATCAGTAGAGCTTCTCTAATTCATTCAACTTGTCGAGTTTTACGCTTTAATTCAATCAAGCAAGCTGCACTCATTGATGCATTGAAACAAAAATTATCCGTTATTTCAATGAAACAAACTTAACACACTTATTTACTTTTTCATATTGCACACGTTCATTCAAACAAAGACACAGCATTTGTCAATTCAATGAGTAGAGCTACTCTCATTCATTCAATGCCACAAGCTTCTCGCATTGGCTGATTCGTACACCATGAACGAAACTGCATGTCTTATTTCAATGAGTAGAGGTTCTCTCATTCACTCCATGTGTCAAGCTTAACTCTTTCAGTCAATGAAACAAACGGCATTCACTCATGGATTGAATCAAACTTCAATACTTGATTCAATGATTCAAAACTTATTCCTTGTTTCAAAGGAACAAACGTAACTCACTTATTTAGTTAATCCTACTGGACTCGATCATTCAATGAAACAAACTGCACATTATAATGCAGTGAATAAAGGTAATCTCATTGATCAATGCCGCAAGCTAAGCGATTTAGTTCAATGAGTGGAGCTTCTCTCCTTATTTTAATATGTCAACATTAACTCTTTAATTCAATCAAACAAACTTAACACATAAACCTCGTGAATCAATGAGCAAACATTCATTCAATGAAATGCACTGCACGACTTATTAATAGAGTAGAGTTCATTCAATGCCACGAGCAAAAGTATTTTTTCTATGAAACAAACTGCACGCAATCATTCAATGATACAGACTGTACGCCTTAATTCAGTGGTAGAGATTCTCTCATTGATTCAAGCAAGCAAGCTACGTTCATTGATTCATTGAATCAAACATTATTCATTGTTTCAACGAAACAAACTTAACACACTTATTTAGTGGTTCATATTGCACACGTTCATTCAATCAAAGACAAGGCACATGTCAATTCAAAGAGTAAAGCTACTCTCATTCATTCAATGCCACAAGCTTCACGCATTGGCTGAATAATACTGCACACATTCACTCCATGAACGAAACTGTATGTGTCAATTCAATGAGTAGAGCTTCTCTCATTCACTCTATGTGTCAAGCTTAACGCTTTAATTCAATGAGACAAACGGCATTCACTCATTGATTGATTCAAATTTCAATCCTTGAGTCAATGAATCAAAACTTATTCCTTGTTTCAAAGGAACAAACGTAACTCACTAATTTAGTGAATCCTACTGGACTCGACATAAACTCTTTAATTCAATCAAACAAACATAACACATAAACCTTGTGAATCAATGTGCACTATTTTTTCAATGAAATGAACTGCACGTCTTATTCAAAGAGTAGAACTCATTCCATTCATTCAATTCCACGAACGAAATGGATGCATTCAATGATGCAAACTGCACGCATTCATTCAAAGATACAGACTGTACAACTTAATTCAATGAGTAGAGCGTTTCTCATTCATTCAACGGGTCAATCTTAACTCTTTAATTTAATCAAGCAAACTGCTTTCATTGAATCAAACATTATTCATTATTTCAATGAAATAAACTTAACACACTTTTTTAGTGATTCAAATTGCACACGTGCATGCAATCAAAGACACTGCACTTGTCAATTCAAGAGTAGAGCTACTCTCATTCATTTAATGTGTCATTCTTAACTCTATAATTCATCAAACAAACTTAACTAATAAACCCCGTGAATCAATTTGCACACATTCATTCAATGAAATGCACTGCACTACTTATTAATAAAGTAGAGCTCCTAACGGTCATTCAATGCTCGAGCAAAAGTATTCATTCAATGAGGCAAACTGCACGCATTCATTCAACGATACAGACTGTACGCCTTAATTCAATGGTAGAACTTCTCTCAATCTTTCAACGTGTCAAGCTTTACGCTTTAATTCAATCAAGCAAGCTGCATTCCATTGATTCATTGAATCAAACATTATACATTATTTCAGTGCAACAAACTTAACACACTTATTTAGTGATTCATATTGCACACGTTCATTCAAACAAAGACCACGGCATTTGTCAATTCAATGAGTAGAGCTACTCTCATTCATTCAATTCCACAAGTTTCACACATTGGCTGAATCATACTGCACACATTCACAGCATGAACGAAATTGCATGTGTTAATTCAATGAGTAGAGGTTCTCTCTTTCACTCCATGTGTCAAGTTTAAACCTTTAATTCAATGAAACAAACGGCATTCACTCATGGTTTGAATCAAATTCAATCCTTGAGTAAATGAATCAAAATCTTATTCCTTCATTCAAAGGAACAAACGTAACTTACTTATTAATTGAATCTTACTGGACTCGATCATTCAATGAAACAAACATTATAATGCAGTGAGTAGAGGTCATCTCATTGTTTCAATGCCGCAAGCAGAGCGAATTACTTCAATGTGTATAGCTTCTCTCTTTCATTTAATATGTCAACATTAACTCTATATTTCAATCAAACAAACTCAACTCATAAACCTCCTGAATCAATTTACACACATTCATGTAATGAAATGCATTTCGCGACTTTTTCAAAGAGTATAGCTCCTAACATTCATTCAATGCAACGGGCAAAACGGATTCATTCTATGAAACAAACATTCATTCATTTATACAAAATGCACGCCTTAATGCAATGAGTTGAGCTTCTCTCATTCATTCAACTTGTCAAGCTTTACGCTTTAATTCAATCAAGCAAGCTGCACTCATTGATGCATTGAAACAAACGTTAGTCGTTATTTCAGTGCAACAAACTTAACACACTTATTTAGTGATTCAAATTGCACACGTTCATTCAAACAAAGACACGGCATTTGTCAATTCAATGAGAAGAGCTACTCTCATTCATTCAATGCCACAAGCTTCACGCATTGGCTGAATCATACTGCACACATTCACTCAATGAAAGAAACTGCATGTGTTAATTCAATGAGTAGAAGTTCTCTCATTCACTCCTTGTGTCAAGCTTAACGCTTTAAGTCAATGAAACAAACGGCATTCATTCATGGATTGAATCAAACTTCAATCCTTGATTCAATGATTCAAAACTTATTTCTTGTTTCAAAGGAACAAACGTACCTCACTTATTTAGTGAATCCTACTGGACTCGATCATTCAATGAAACAAACTGCACATTATAATGCAGTGAGTAAAAGTAATCTCATTGTTTCAATGCCGAAAGCTAAGTGATTTACTTCAATGAGTAGAGCTTCTCTCCTTCATTTTATATGTCAACATTAACTCTTTAATTCAATCAAAAAAACTTAACAAATAAACCTCGTGAATCATTCTGCACTATTCTTTCAATGAAATGCACTGCACGACTTATTCAAAGAGTAGAAATCATTCCATCCATTTAATGCCACGAGCGAAACGGATTCATTCAATGATGCAAACTGCACGCATTCATTCATAGATACAGACTGTACACCTTAATTCAATGAGTAGAGCGTTTCTCATTTATTCAACATTTCAATCTTAACTCTTTAATTTAATCAAGCAAACTGCATTCATTGATTCATTGAATCAAACATTATTCTTTATTTCAATGAAATGAACTTAACGCACTTTTTTAGTGATTCAAATTGCACACGTGCATGCAATCAAAGATACTGCACTTGTCAATTCAAGATAGAGCTACTCTCTTTCATTTAATGTATCATTCTTAAGTCTATAATTCAATCAAAAAAACTTTATTCATAACCCTCGTGAATCAATTTGCATACATTCATGTAATGAAATGCATTGCACGACTTTTTCAAAGAGTATAGCTCTTAACATTCATTCAATGCAACGGGCAAAACGGATTCATTCTATGAAACAAACATTCATTCATTTATACAAAATGCACGACTTCATGCAATCAGTAGAGCTTCTCTAATTCATTCAACTTGCCGTGTTTTACGCTTTAATTCAATCAAGCAAGCTGCACTCATTGATGCATTGAAACAAAAATTATCCGTTATTTCAATGAAACAAACTTAACACACTTATTTACTTTTTCATATTGCACACGTTCATTCAAACAAAGACACAGCATTTGTCAATTCAATGAGTAGAGCTACTCTCATTCATTCAATGCCACAAGCTTCTCGCATTGGCTGAATCGTACTCCATGAACGAAACTGCATGTCTTATTTCAATGAGTAGAGGTTCTCTCTTTCACTCCATGTGTCAAGCTTAACTCTTTCAGTCAATGAAACAAACGGCATTCACTCATGGATTGAATCAAACTTCAATACTTGATTCAATGATTCAAAACTTATTCCTTGTTTCAAAGGAACAAACGTAACTCACTTATTTAGTTAATCCTACTGGACTCGATCATTCAATGAAACAAACTGCACATTATAATGCAGTGAATAAAGGTAATCTCATTGATCAATGCCGCAAGCTAAGCGATTTAGTTCAATGAGTGGAGCTTCTCTCCTTATTTTAATATGTCAACATTAACTCTTTAATTCAATCAAACAAACTTAACACATAAACCTCGTGAATCATTGTGCACAATCATTCAATGAAATGCACTGCACGACTTATTAATAGAGTAGAGCTCCTAACGTTCATTCAATGCCACGAGCAAAAGTATTTTTTCTATGAAACAAACTGCACGCAATCATTCAATGATACAGACTGTATGCCTTAATTCAGTGGTAGAGATTCTCTCATTGATTCAAGCAAGCAAGCTACGTTCATTGATTCATTGAATCAAACATTATTCATTATTTCAATGAAACAAACTTAACACACTTATTTAGTGGTTCATATTGCACACGTTCATTCAATCAAAGACAAGGCACATGTCAATTCAAAGAGTAAAGCTACTCTCATTCATTCAATGCCACAAGCTTCACGCATTGGCTGAATAATACTGCACACATTCACTCCATGAACGAAACTGTATGTGTCAATTCAATGAGTAGAGCTTCTCTCATTCACTCTATGTGTCAAGCTTAACGCTTTAATTCAATGAGACAAACGGCATTCACTCATTGATTGATTCAAATTTCAATCCTTGAGTCAATGAATCAAAACTTATTCCTTGTTTCAAAGGAACAAACGTAACTCACTAATTTAGTGAATCCTACTGGACTCGACATAAACTCTTTAATTCAATCAAACAAACTTAACACATAAACCGTGTGAATCAATGTGCACTATTTTTTCAATGAAATGCACTGCACATCTTATTCAAAGAGTAGAACTCATTCCATTCATTCAATTCCACGAACGAAACGGATGCATTCAATGATGCAAACTGCACGCATTCATTCAAAGATACAGACTGTACAACTTAATTCAATGAGTAGAGCGTTTCTCATTCATTCAACGGGTCAATCTTAACTCTTTATTTTAATCAAGCAAACTGCTTTCATTGAATCAAACATTATTCATTATTTCAATGAAATAAACTTAACACACTTTTTTAGTGATTCAAATTGCACACGTGCATGCAATCAAAGACACTGCACTTGTCAATTCAAGAGTAGAGCTACTCTCATTCATTTAATGTGTCATTCTTAACTCTATAATTCAATGAAACAAACTTAACTAATAAACCCCGTGAATCAATTTGCACACATTCATTCAATGAAATGCACTGCACTACTTATTAATAAAGTAGAGCTCCTAACGGTCATTCAATGCTCGAGCAAAAGTATTCATTCAATGAGGAAAACTGCACGCATTCATTCAACGATACAGACTGTACGCCTTAATTCAATGGTAGAACTTCTCTCAATCTTTCAACGTGTCAAGCTTTACGCTTTAATTCAATCAAGCAAGCTGCATTCCATTGATTCATTGAATCAAACATTATACATTATTTCAGTGCAACAAACTTAACACACTTATTTAGTGATTCATATTGCACACGTTCATTCAAACAAAGACCACGGCATTTGTCAATTCAATGAGTAGAGCTACTCTCATTCATTCAATTCCACAAGTTTCACACATTGGCTGAATCATACTGCACACATTCACAGCATGAACGAAATTGCATGTGTTAATTCAATGAGTAGAGCTTCTCTCTTTCACTCCATGTGTCAAGTTTAAACCCGTAATTCAATGAAACAAACGGCATTCACTCATGGTTTGAATCAAATTCAATCCTTGAGTAAATGAATCAAAACTTATTCCTTCTTTCAAAGGAACAAACGTAACTTACTTATTAATTGAATCTTACTGGACTCGATCATTCAATGAAACAAACATTATAATGCAGTGAGTAGAGGTCATCTCATTGTTTCAATGCCGCAAGCAAAGCGATTTACTTCAATGAGTATAGCTTCTCTCTTTCATTTAATATGTCAACATTAACTCTATATTTCAATCAAACAAACTCAACTCATAAACCTCCTGAATCAATTTACACACATTCATGTAATGAAATGCATTTCGCGACTTTTTCAAAGAGTATAGCTCCTAACATTCATTCAATGCAACGGGCAAAACGGATTCATTCTATGAAACAAACATTCATTCATTTATACAAAATGCACGCCTTAATGCAATGAGTTGAGCTTCTCTCATTCATTTAACTTGTCAAGCTTTACGCTTTAATTCAATCAAGCAAGCTGCACTCATTGATGCATTGAAACAAACGTTAGTCGTTATTTCAGTGCAACAAACTTAACACACTTATTTAGTGGTTCAAATTGCACACGTTCATTCAAACAAAGACACGGCATTTGTCAATTCAATGAGAAGAGCTACTCTCATTCATTCAATGCCACAAGCTTCACGCATTGGCTGAATCATACTGCACACATTCACTCAATGAACGGAACTGCATGTGTTAATTCAATGAGTAGAAGTTCTCTCATTCACTCCTTGTGTCAAGCTTAACGCTTTAAGTCAATGAAACAAACGGCATTCATTCATGGATTGAATCAAACTTCAATCCTTGATTCAATGATTCAAAACTTATTTCTTGTTTCAAAGGAACAAACGTACCTCACTTATTTAGTGAATCCTACTGGACTCGATCATTCAATGAAACAAACTGCACATTATAATGCAGTGAGTAAAAGTAATCTCATTGTTTCAATGCCGAAAGCTAAGCGATTTACTTCAATGAGTAGAGCTTCTCTCCTTCATTTAATATGTCAACATTAACTCTTTAATTCAATCAAAAAAACTTAACAAATAAACCTCGTGAATCATTCTGCACTATTCTTTCAATGAAATGCACTGCACAACTTATTCAAAGAGTAGAACTCATTCCATCCATTTAATGCCACGAGCGAAACGGATTCATTCAATGATGCAAACTGCACGCATTCATTCATAGATACAGACTGTACACCTTAATTGAATGAGTAGAGCGTTTCTCATTTATTCAACATTTCAATCTTAACTCTTTAATTTAATCAAGCAAACTGCATTCATTGATTCATTGAATCAAACATTATTCTTTATTTCAATGAAATGAACTTAACGCACTTTTTTAGTGATTCAAATTGCACACGTGCATGAAATCAAAGATACTGCACTTGTCAATTCAAGATAGAGCTACTCTCATTCATTTAATGTATCATTCTTAAGTCTATAATTCAATCAAACAAACTTTAGTCATAACCCTCGTGAATCAATTTGCATACATTCATGTAATGAAATGCATTGCACGACTTTTTCAAAGAGTATAGCTCTTAACATTCATTCAATGCAACGGGCAAAACGGATTCATTCTATGAAACAAACATTCATTCATTTATACAAAATGCACGACTTAATGCAATCAGTAGAGCTTCTCTAATTCATTCAACTTGTCGAGTTTTACGCTTTAATTCAATCAAGCAAGCTGCACTCATTGATGCATTCAAACAAAAATTATCCGTTATTTCAATGAAACAAACTTGACACACTTATTTACTTTTTCATATTGCACACGTTCATTCAAACAAAGACACAGCATTTGTCAATTCAATGAGTAGAGCTACTCTCATTCATTCAATGCCACAAGCTTCTCGCATTGGCTGAATCGTACTCCATGGACGAAACTGCATGTCTTATTTCAATGAGTAGAGGTTCTCTCATTCACTCCATGTGTCAAGCTTAACTCTTTCAGTCAATGAAACAAACGGCATTCACTCATGGATTGAATCAAACTTCAATACTTGATTCAATGATTCAAAACTTATTCATTGTTTCAAAGGAACAAACGTAACTCACTTATTTAGTTAATCCTACTGGACTCGATCATTCAATGAAACAAACTGCACATTATAATGCAGTGAATAAAGGTAATCTCATTGAAAAATGCCGCAAGCTAAGCGATTTAGTTCAATGAGTGGAGCTTCTCTCCTTATTTTAATATGTCAACATTAACTCTTTAATTCAATCAAACAAACTTAACACATAAACCTCGTGAATCATTGTGCACATTCATTCAATGAAATGCACTGCACGACTTCTTAATAGAGTAGAGCTCCTAACATTCATTCAATGCCACGAGCAAAAGTATTTTTTCTATGAAACAAATTGCACTCAATCATTCAAGCAAGCAAGCTACGTTCATTGATTCATTGAATCAAACATTATTCGTTATTTCAATGAAACAAACTTAACACACTTATTTAGTGGTTCATATTGCACACGTTCATTCAATCAAAGACAAGGCACATGTCAATTCAAAGAGTTAAGCTACTCTCATTCATTCAATGCCACAAGCTTCACGCATTGGCTGAATAATACTGCACACATTCACTCCATGAACGAAACTGTATGTGTCAATTCAAAGGGTAGAGCTTCTCTCATTCACTCTTTGTGTCACGCTTAACGCTTTAATTCAATGAGACAAACGGCATTCACTCATTGATTGATTCAAATTTCAATCCTTGAGTCAATGAATCAAAACTTATTCCTTGTTTCAAAGGAACAAACGTAACTCACTAATTTAGTGAATCCTACTGGACTCGACATAAACTCTTTAATTCAATCAAACAAACTTAACACATAAACCTTGTGAATCAATGTGCACTATTTTTTCAATGAAATGCACTGCACGTCTTATTCAAAGAGTAGAACTCATTCCATTCATTCAATTCCACGAACGAAACGGATGCATTCAATGATGCAAACTGCACGCATTCATTCAAAGATACAGACTGTACAACTTAATTCAATGAGTAGAGCGTTTCTCATTCATTCAACGGGTCAATCTTAACTCTTTATTTTAATCAAGCAAACTGCTTTCATTGAATCAAACATTATTCATTATTTCAATGAAATAAACTTAACACACTTTTTTAGTGATTCAAATTGCACACGTGCATGCAATCAAAGACACTGCACTTGTCAATTCAAGAGTAGAGCTACTCTCATTCATTTAATGTGTCATTCTTAACTCTATAATTCAATCAAACAAACTTAACTAATAAACCCCGTGAATCAATTTGCACACATTCATTCAATGAAATGCACTGCACTACTTATTAATAAAGTAGAGCTCCTAACGGTCATTCAATGCTCGAGCAAAAGTATTCATTCAATGAGGCAAACTGCACGCATTCATTCAACGATACAGACTGTACGCCTTAATTCAATGGTAGAACTTCTCTCAATCTTTCAACGTGTCAAGCTTTACACTTTAATTCAATCAAGCAAGCTGCATTCCATTGATTCATTGAATCAAACATTATACATTATTTCAGTGCAACAAACTTAACTCACTTATTTAGTGATTCATATTGCACACGTTCATTCAAACAAAGACCACGGCATTTGTCAATTCAATGAGTAGAACTACTCTCATTCATTCAATTCCACAAGTTTCACACATTGGCTGAATCATACTGCACACATTCACAGCATGAACGAAATTGCATGTGTTAATTCAATGAGTAGAGCTTCTCTCTTTCACTCCATGTGTCAAGTTTAAACCTTTAATTCAATGAAACAAACGGCATTCACTCATGGTTTGAATCAAATTCAATCCTTGAGTAAATGAATCAAAACTTATTCCTTCTTTCAAAGGAACAAACGTAACTTACTTATTAATTGAATCTTACTGGACTCGATCATTCAATGAAACAAACATTATAATGCAGTGAGTAGAGGTCATCTCATTGTTTCAATGCCGCAAGCAAAGCGATTTACTTCAATGAGTATAGCTTCTCTCTTTCATTTAATATGTCGACATTAACTCTATATTTCAATCAAACAAACTCAACTCATAAACCTCCTGAATCAATTTACACACATTCATGTAATGAAATGCATTTCGCGACTTTTTCAAAGAGTATAGCTCCTAACATTCATTCAATGCAACGGGCAAAACGGATTCATTCTATGAAACAAACATTCATTCATTTATACAAAATGCACGCCTTAATGCAATGAGTTGAGCTTCTCTCATTCATTTAACTTGTCAAGCTTTACGCTTTAATTCAATCAAGCAAGCTGCACTCATTGATGCATTGAAACAAACGTTAGTCGTTATTTCAGTGCAACAAACTTAACACACTTATTTAGTGATTCGAATTGCACACGTTCATTCAAACAAAGACACGGCATTTGTCAATTCAATGAGAAGAGCTACTCTCATTCATTCAATGCCACAAGCTTCACGCATTGGCGGAATCATACTGCACACATTCACTCAATGAACGAAACTGCATGTGTTAATTCAATGAGTAGAAGTTCTCTCATTCACTCCTTGTGTCAAGCTTAACGCTTTAAGTCAATGAAACAAACGGCATTCATTCATGGATTGAATCAAACTTCAATCCTTGATTCAATGATTCAAAACTTATTTCTTGTTTCAAAGGAACAAACGTACCTCACTTATTTAGTGAATCCTACTGGACTCGATCATTCAATGAAACAAACTGCACATTATAATGCAGTGAGTAAAAGTAATCTCATTGTTTCAATGCCGAAAGCTAAGAGATTTACTTCAATGAGTAGAGCTTCTCTCCTTCATTTAATATGTCAACATTAACTCTTTAATTCAATCAAAAAAACTTAACAAATAAACCTCGTGAATCATTCTGCACTATTCTTTCAATGAAATGCACTGCACGACTTATTCAAAGAGTAGAACTCATTCCATCCATTTAATGCCACGAGGGAAACGGATTCATTCAATGATGCAAACTGCACGCATTCATTCATAGATACAGACTGTACACCTTAATTCAATGAGTAGAGCGTTTCTCATTTATTCAACATTTCAATCTTAACTCTTTAATTTAATCAAGCAAACTGCATTCATTGATTCATTGAATCAAACATTATTCTTTATTTCAATGAAATGAACTTAACGCACTTTTTTAGTGATTCAAATTGCACACGTGCATGCAATCAAAGATACTGCACTTGTCAATTCAAGATAGAGCTACTCTCATTCATTTAATGTATCATTCTTAAGTCTATAATTCAATCAAACAAACTTTAGTCATAACCCTCGTGAATGAAATGCATTGCACGACTTTTTCAAAGAGTATAGCTCTTAACATTCATTCAATGCAACGGGCAAAACGGATTCATTCTATGAAACAAACATTCATTCATTTATACAAAATGCACGACTTAATGCAATCAGTAGAGCTTCTCTAATTCATTCAACTTGTCGTGTTTTACGCTTTAATTCAATCAAGCAAGCTGCACTCATTGATGCATTGAAACAAAAATTATCCGTTATTTCAATGAAACAAACTTAACACACTTATTTACTTTTTCATATTGCACACGTTCATTCAAACAAAGACACAGCATTTGTCAATTCAATGAGTAGAGCTACTCTCATTCATTCAATGCCACAAGCTTCTCGCATTGGCCGAATCGTACTCCATGAACGAAACTGCATGTCTTATTTCAATGAGTAGAGGTTCTCTCATTCACTCCATGTGTCAAGCTTAACTCTTTCAGTCAATGAAACAAACGGCATTCACTCATGGATTGAATCAAACTTCAATACTTGATTCAATGATTCAAAACTTATTCCTTGTTTCAAAGGAACAAACGTAACTCACTTATTTAGTTAATCCTACTGGACTCGATCATTCAATGAAACAAACTGCACATTATAATGCAGTGAATAAAGGTAATCTCATTGATCAATGCCGCAAGCTAAGCGATTTAGTTCAATGAGTGGAGCTTTTCTCCTTATTTTAATATGTCAACATTAACTCTTTAATTCAATCAAACAAACTTAACACATAAACCTCGTGAATCATTGTGCACATTCATTCAATGAAATGCACTGCACGACTTATTAATAGAGTAGAGCTCCTAACGTTCATTCAATGCCACGAGCAAAAGTATTTTTTCTATGAAACAAACTGCACGCAATCATTCAATGATACAGACTGTACGCCTTAATTCAGTGGTAGAGATTCTCTCATTGATTCAAGCAAGCAAGCTACGTTCATTGATTCATTGAATCAAACATTATTCGTTATTTCAATGAAACAAACTTAACACACTTATTTAGTGGTTCATATTGCACACGTTCATTCAATCAAAGACAAGGCACATGTCAATTCAAAGAGTAAAGCTACTCTCATTCATTCAATGCCACAAGCTTCACGCATTGGCTGAATAATACTGCACACATTCACTCCATGAACGAAACTGTATGTGTCAATTCAATGAGTAGAGCTTCTCTCATTCACTCTATGTGTCAAGCTTAACGCTTTAATTCAATGAGACAACCGGCATTCACTCATTGATTGATTCAAATTTCAATCCTTGAGTCAATGAATCAAAACTTATTCCTTGTTTCAAAGGAACAAACGTAACTCACTAATTTAGTGAATCCTACTGGACTCGACATAAACTCTTTAATTCAATCAAACAAACTTAACACATAAACCTTGTGAATCAATGTGCACTATTTTTTCAATGAGTAGAACTCATTCCATTCATTCAATTCCACGAACGAAACGGATGCATTCAATGATGCAAACTGCACGCATTCATTCAAAGATACAGACTGTACACCTTAATTCAATGAGTAGAGCGTTTCTCATTCATTCAATGTGTCAATCTTAACTCTTTAATTTAATCAAGCAAACTGCTTTCATTGAATCAAACATTATTCGTTATTTCAATGAAATAAACTTAACACACTTTTTTAGTGATTCAAATTGCACACGTGCATGCAATCAAAGACACTGCACTTGTCAATTCAAGAGTAGAGCTACTCTCATTCATTTAATGTGTCATTCTTAACTCTATAATTCAATCAAACAAACTTAACTAATAAACCCCGTGAATCAATTTGCACACATTCATTCAATGAAATGCACTGCATTACTTATTAATAAAGTAGAGCTCCTAACGGTCATTCAATGCTCGAGCAAAAATATTCATTCAATGAGGCAAACTGCACGCATTCATTCAACGATACAGACTGTACGCCTTAATTCAATGGTAGAACTTCTCTCAATCTTTCAACGTGTCAAGCTTTACGCTTTAATTCAATCAAGCAAGCTGCATTCCATTGATTCATTGAATCAAACATTATACATTATTTCAGTGCAACAAACTTAACACACTTATTTAGTGATTCATATAGCACACGTTCATTCAAACAAAGACCACGGCATTTGTCAATTCAATGAGTAGAGCTACTCTCATTCATTCAATTCCACAAGTTTCACACATTGGCTGAATCATACTGCACACATTCACAGCATGAACGAAATTGCATGTGTTAATTCAATGAGTAGAGCTTCTCTCTTTCACTCCATGTGTCAAGTTTAAACCTTTAATTCAATGAAACAAACGGCATTCACTCATGGTTTGAATCAAATTCAATCCTTGAGTAAATGAATCAAAACTTATTCCTTGTTTCAAAGGAACAAACGTAACTTACTTATTAATTGAATCTTACTGGACTCGATCATTCAATGAAACAAACATTATAATGCAGTGAGTAGAGGTCATCTCATTGTTTCAATGCCGCAAGCAGAGCGATTTACTTCAATGAGTATAGCTTCTCTCTTTCATTTAATATGTCAACATTAACTCTATATTTCAATCAAACAAACTCAACTCATAAACCTCCTGAATCAATTTACTCACATTCATGTAATGAAATGCATTTCGCGACTTTTTCAAAGAGTATAGCTCCTAACATTCATTCAATGCAACGGGCAAAACGGATTCATTCTATGAAACAAACATTCATTCATTTATACAAAATGCACGCCTTAATGCAATGAGTTGAGCTTCTCTCATTCATTTAACTTGTCAAGCTTTACGCTTTAATTCAATCAAGCAAGCTGCACTCATTGATGCATTGAAACAAACGTTAGTCGTTATTTCAGTGCAACAAACTTAACACACTTATTTAGTGATTCGAATTGCACACGTTCATTCAAACAAAGACACGGCATTTGTCAATTCAATGAGAAGAGCTACTCTCATTCATTCAATGCCACAAGCTTCACGCATTGGCGGAATCATACTGCACACATTCACTCAATGAACGAAACTGCATGTGTTAATTCAATGAGTAGAAGTTCTCTCATTCACTCCTTGTGTCAAGCTTAACGCTTTAAGTCAATGAAACAAACGGCATTCATTCATGGATTGAATCAAACTTCAATCCTTGATTCAATGATTCAAAACTTATTTCTTGTTTCAAAGGAACAAACGTACCTCACTTATTTAGTGAATCCTACTGGACTCGATCATTCAATGAAACAAACTGCACATTATAATGCAGTGAGTAAAAGTAATCTCATTGTTTCAATGCCGAAAGCTAAGAGATTTACTTCAATGAGTAGAGCTTCTCTCCTTCATTTAATATGTCAACATTAACTCTTTAATTCAATCAAAAAAACTTAACAAATAAACCTCGTGAATCATTCTGCACTATTCTTTCAATGAAATGCACTGCACGACTTATTCAAAGAGTAGAACTCATTCCATCCATTTAATGCCACGAGGGAAACGGATTCATTCAATGATGCAAACTGCACGCATTCATTCATAGATACAGACTGTACACCTTAATTCAATGAGTAGAGCGTTTCTCATTTATTCAACATTTCAATCTTAACTCTTTAATTTAATCAAGCAAACTGCATTCATTGATTCATTGAATCAAACATTATTCTTTATTTCAATGAAATGAACTTAACGCACTTTTTTAGTGATTCAAATTGCACACGTGCATGCAATCAAAGATACTGCACTTGTCAATTCAAGATAGAGCTACTCTCATTCATTTAATGTATCATTCTTAAGTCTATAATTCAATCAAACAAACTTTAGTCATAACCCTCGTGAATCAATTTGCATACATTCATGTAATGAAATGCATTGCACGACTTTTTCAAAGAGTATAGCTCTTAACATTCATTCAATGCAACGGGCAAAACGGATTCATTCTATGAAACAAACATTCATTCATTTATACAAAATGCACGACTTAATGCAATCAGTAGAGCTTCTCTAATTCATTCAACTTGTCGTGTTTTACGCTTTAATTCAATCAAGCAAGCTGCACTCATTGATGCATTGAAACAAAAATTATCCGTTATTTCAATGAAACAAACTTAACACACTTATTTACTTTTTCATATTGCACACGTTCATTCAAACAAAGACACAGCATTTGTCAATTCAATGAGTAGAGCTACTCTCATTCATTCAATGCCACAAGCTTCTCGCATTGGCTGAATCGTACTCCATGAACGAAACTGCATGTCTTATTTCAATGAGTAGAGGTTCTCTCTTTCACTCCATGTGTCAAGCTTAACTCTTTCAGTCAATGAAACAAACGGCATTCACTCATGGATTGAATCAAACTTCAATACTTGATTCAATGATTCAAAACTTATTCATTGTTTCAAAGGAACAAACGTAACTCACTTATTTAGTTAATCCTACTGGACTCGATCATTCAATGAAACAAACTGCACATTATAATGCAGTGAATAAAGGTAATCTAATTGATCAATGCCGCAAGCTAAGCGATTTAGTTCAATGAGTGGAGCTTCTCTCCTTATTTTAATATATCAACATTAACTCTTTAATTCAATCAAACAAACTTAACACATAAACCTCGTGAATCATTGTGCACATTCATTCAATGAAATGCACTGCACGACTTATTAATAGAGTAGAGCTCCTAACGTTCATTCAATGCCACGAGCAAAAGTATTTTTTCTATGAAACAAACTGCACGCAATCATTCAAGCAAGCAAGCTACGTTCATTGATTCATTGAATCAAACATTCAATGATACAGACTGTACGCCTTAATTCAGTGGTAGAGATTCTCTCATTGATTCAAGCAAGCAAGCTACGTTCATTGATTCATTGAATCAAACATTATTCGTTATTTCAATGAAACAAACTTAACACACTTATTTAGTGGTTCATATTGCACACGTTCATTCAATCAAAGACAAGGCACATGTCAATTCAAAGAGTAAAGCTACTCTCATTCATTCAATGCCACAAGCTTCACGCATTGGCTGAATAATACTGCACACATTCACTCCATGAACGAAACTGTATGTGTCAATTCAATGAGTAGAGCTTCTCTCATTCACTCTATGTGTCAAGCTTAACGCTTTAATTCAATGAGACAAACGGCATTCACTCATTGATTGATTCAAATTTCAATCCTTGAATCAATGAATCAAAACTTATTCCTTGTTTCAAAGGAACAAACGTAACTCACTAATTTAGTGAATCCTACTGGACTCGACATAAACTCTTTAATTCAATCAAACAAACTTAACACATAAACCTTGTGAATCAATGTGCACTATTTTTTCAATGAAATGCACTGCACGTCTTATTCAAAGAGTAGAACTCATTCCATTCATTCAATTCCACGAACGAAACGGATGCATTCAATGATGCAAACTGCACGCATTCATTCAAAGATACAGACTGTACAACTTAATTCAATGAGTAGAGCGTTTCTCATTCATTCAACGGGTCAATCTTAACTCTTTATTTTAATCAAGCAAACTGCTTTCATTGAATCAAACATTATTCATTATTTCAATGAAATAAACTTAACACACTTTTTTAGTGATTCAAATTGCACACGTGCATGCAATCAAAGACACTGCACTTGTCAAGAGTAGAGCTACTCTCATTCATTTAATGTGTCATTCTTAACTCTATAATTCAATCAAACAAACTTAACTAATAAACCCCGTGAATCAATTTGCACACATTCATTCAATGAAATGCACTGCACTACTTATTAATAAAGTAGAGCTCCTAACGGTCATTCAATTCTCGAGCAAAAGTATTCATTCAATGAGGAAAACTGCACGCATTCATTCAACGATACAGACTGTACGCCTTAATTCAATGGTAGAACTTCTCTCAATCTTTCAACGTGTCAAGCTTTACACTTTAATTCAATCAAGCAAGCTGCATTCCATTGATTCATTGAATCAAACATTATACATTATTTCAGTGCAACGAACTTAACACACTTATTTAGTGATTCATATTGCACACGTTCATTCAAACAAAGACCACAGCATTTGTCAATTCAATGAGTAGAGCTACTCTCATTCATTCAATTCCACAAGTTTCACACATTGGCTGAATCATACTGCACACATTCACAGCATGAACGAAATTGCATGTGTTAATTCAATGAGTAGAGCTTCTCTCTTTCACTCCATGTGTCAAGTTTAAACCTTTAATTCAATGAAACAAACGGCATTCACTCATGGTTTGAATCAAATTCAATCCTTGAGTAAATGAATCAAAACTTATTCCTTCTTTCAAAGGAACAAACGTAACTTACTTATTAATTGAATCTTACTGGACTCGATCATTCAATGAAACAAACATTATAATGCAGTGAGTAGAGGTCATCTCATTGTTTCAATGCCGCAAGCAAAGCGATTTACTTCAATGAGTATAGCTTCTCTCTTTCATTTAATATGTCAACATTAACTCTATATTTCAATCAAACAAACTCAACTCATAAACCTCCTGAATCAATTTACACACATTCATGTAATGAAATGCATTTCGTCACTTTTTCAAAGAGTATAGCTCCTAACATTCATTCAATGCAACGGGCAAAACGGATTCATTCTATGAAACAAACATTCATTCATTTATACAAAATGCACGCATAATGCAATGAGTTGAGCTTCTCTCATTCATTTAACTTGTCAAGCTTTACGCTTTAATTCAATCAAGCAAGCTGCACTCATTGATGCATTGAAACAAACGTTAGTCGTTATTTCAGTGCAACAAACTTAACACACTTATTTAGTGATTCGAATTGCACACGTTCATTCAAACAAAGACACGGCATTTGTCAATTCAATGAGTAGAGCTACTCTCATTCATTCAATGCCACAAGCTTCACGCATTGGCGGAATCATACTGCACACATTCACTCAATGAACGAAACTGCATGTGTTAATTCAATGAGTAGAAGTTCTCTCATTCACTCCTTGTGTCAAGCTTAACGCTTTAAGTCAATGAAACAAACGGCATTCATTCATGGATTGAATCAAACTTCAATCCTTGATTCAATGATTCAAAACTTATTTCTTGTTTCAAAGGAACAAACATACCTCACTTATTTAGTGAATCCTACTGGACTCGATCATTCAATGAAACAAACTGCACATTATAATGCAGTGAGTAAAAGTAATCTCATTGTTTCAATGCCGAAAGCTAAGAGATTTACTTCAATGAGTAGAGCTTCTCTTCTTCATTTAATATGTCAACATTAACTCTTTAATTCAATCAAAAAAACTTAACAAATAAACCTCGTGAATCATTCTGCACTATTCTTTCAATGAAATGCACTGCACGACTTATTCAAAGAGTAGAACTCATTCCATCCATTTAATGCCACGAGCGAAACGGATTCATTCAATGATGCAAACTGCACGCATTCATTCATAGATACAGACTGTACACCTTAATTCAATGAGTAGAGCGTTTCTCATTTATTCAACATTTCAATCTTAACTCTTTAATTTAATCAAGCAAACTGCATTCATTGATTCATTGAATCAAACATTATTCTTTATTTCAATGAAATGAACTTAACGCACTTTTTTAGTGATTCAAATTGCACACGTGCATGCAATCAAAGATACTGCACTTGTCAATTCAAGATAGAGCTACTCTCATTCATTTAATGTATCATTCTTAAGTCTATAATTCAATCAAACAAACTTTAGTCATAACCCTCGTGAATCAATTTGCATACATTCATGTAATGAAATGCATTGCACGACTTTTTCAAAGAGTATAGCTCTTAACATTCATTCAATGCAACGGGCAAAACGGATTCATTCTATGAAACAAACATTCATTCATTTATACAAAATGCACGACTTAATGCAATCAGTAGAGCTTCTCTAATTCATTCAACTTGTCGTGTTTTACGCTTTAATTCAATCAAGCAAGCTGCACTCATTGATGCATTGAAACAAAAATTATCCGTTATTTCAATGAAACAAACTTAACACACTTATTTACTTTTTCATATTGCACACGTTCATTCAAACAAAGACACAGCATTTGTCAATTCAATGAGTAGAGCTACTCTCATTCATTCAATGCCACAAGCTTCTCGCATTGGCTGAATCGTACTCCATGAACGAAACTGCATGTCTTATTTCAATGAGTAGAGGTTCTCTCTTTCACTCCATGTGTCAAGCTTAACTCTTTCAGTCAATGAAACAAACGGCATTCACTCATGGATTGAATCAAACTTCAATACTTGATTCAATGATTCAAAACTTATTCATTGTTTCAAAGGAACAAACGTAACTCACTTATTTAGTTAATCCTACTGGACTCGATCATTCAATGAAACAAACTGCACATTATAATGCAGTGAATAAAGGTAATCTCATTGATCAATGCCGCAAGCTAAGCGATTTAGTTCAATGAGTGGAGCTTCTCTCCTTATTTTAATATGTCAACATTAACTCTTTAATTCAATCAAACAAACTTAACACATAAACCTCGTGAATCATTGTGCACATTCATTCAATGAAATGCACTGCACGACTTATTAATAGAGTAGAGCTCCTAACGTTCATTCAATGCCACGAGCATAAATATATTTTTTCTATGAAACAAACTGCACGCAATCATTCAAGCAAGCAAGCTACGTTCATTGATTCATTGAATCAAACATTCAATGATACAGACTGTACACCTTAATTCAGTGGTAGAGATTCTCTCATTGATTCAAGCAAGCAAGCTACGTTCATTGATTCATTGAATCAAACATTATTCGTTATTTCAATGAAACAAACTTAACACACTTATTTAGTGGTTCATATTGCACACGTTCATTCAATCAAAGACAAGACACATGTCAATTCAAAGAGTAAAGCTACTCTCATTCATTCAATGCCACAAGCTTCACGCATTGGCTGAATAATACTGCACACATTCACTCCATGAACGAAACTGTATGTGTCAATTCAATGAGTAGAGCTTCTCTCATTCACTCTATGTGTCAAGCTTAACGCTTTAATTCAATGAGACAAACGGCATTCACTCATTGATTGATTCAAATTTCAATCCTTGAGTCAATGAATCAAAACTTATTCCTTGTTTCAAAGGAACAAACGTAACTCACTAATTTAGTGAATCCTACTGGACTCGACATAAACTCTTTAATTCAATCAAACAAACTTAACACATAAACCTTGTGAATCAATGTGCACTATTTTTTCAATGAAATGCACTGCACGTCTTATTCAAAGAGTAGAACTCATTCCATTCATTCAATTCCACGAACGAAACGGATGCATTCAATGATGCAAACTGCACGCATTCATTCAAAGATACAGACTGTACAACTTAATTCAATGAGTAGAGCGTTTCTCATTCATTCAACGGGTCAATCTTAACTCTTTATTTTAATCAAGCAAACTGCTTTCATTGAATCAAACATTATTCATTATTTCAATGAAATAAACTTAACACACTTTTTTAGTGATTCAAATTGCACACGTGCATGCAATCAAAGACACTGCACTTGTCAATTCAAGAGTAGAGCTACTCTCATTCATTTAATGTGTCATTCTTAACTCTATAATTCAATCAAACAAACTTAACTAATAAACCCCGTGAATCAATTTGCACACATTCATTCAATGAAATGCACTGCACTACTTATTAATAAAGTAGAGCTCCTAACGGTCATTCAATGCTCGAGCAAAAGTATTCATTCAATGAGGCAAACTGCACGCATTCATTCAACGATACAGACTGTACGCCTTAATTCAATGGTAGAACTTCTCTCAATCTTTCAACGTGTCAAGCTTTACACTTTAATTCAATCAAGCAAGCTGCATTCCATTGATTCATTGAATCAAACATTGTACATTATTTCAGTGCAACAAACTTAACTCACTTATTTAGTGATTCATATTGCACACGTTCATTCAAACAAAGACATTTGTCAATTCAATGAGTAGAGCTACTCTCATTCATTCAATTCCACAAGTTTCACACATTGGCTGAATCATACTGCACACATTCACAGCATGAACGAAATTGCATGTGTTAATTCAATGAGTAGAGCTTCTCTCTTTCACTCCATGTGTCAAGTTTAAACCTTTAATTCAATGAAACAAACGGCATTCACTCATGGTTTGAATCAAATTCAATCCTTGAGTAAATGAATCAAAACTTATTCCTTCTTTCAAAGGAACAAACGTAACTTACTTATTAATTGAATCTTACTGGACTCGATCATTCAATGAAACAAACATTATAATGCAGTGAGTAGAGGTCATCTCATTGTTTCAATGCCGCAAGCAAAGCGATTTACTTCAATGAGTATAGCTTCTCTCTTTCATTTAATATGTCAACATTAACTCTATATTTCAATCAAACAAACTCAACTCATAAACCTCCTGAATCAATTTACACACATTCATGTAATGAAATGCATTTCGTCACTTTTTCAAAGAGTATAGCTCCTAACATTCATTCAATGCAACGGGCAAAACGGATTCATTCTATGAAACAAACATTCATTCATTTATACAAAATGCACGCATAATGCAATGAGTTGAGCTTCTCTCATTCATTTAACTTGTCAAGCTTTACGCTTTAATTCAATCAAGCAAGCTGCACTCATTGATGCATTGAAACAAACGTTAGTCGTTATTTCAGTGCAACAAACTTAACACACTTATTTAGTGATTCGAATTGCACACGTTCATTCAAACAAAGACACGGCATTTGTCAATTCAATGAGTAGAGCTACTCTCATTCATTCAATGCCACAAGCTTCACGCATTGGCGGAATCATACTGCACACATTCACTCAATGAACGAAACTGCATGTGTTAATTCAATGAGTAGAAGTTCTCTCATTCACTCCTTGTGTCAAGCTTAACGCTTTAAGTCAATGAAACAAACGGCATTCATTCATGGATTGAATCAAACTTCAATCCTTGATTCAATGATTCAAAACTTATTTCTTGTTTCAAAGGAACAAACATACCTCACTTATTTAGTGAATCCTACTGGACTCGATCATTCAATGAAACAAACTGCACATTATAATGCAGTGAGTAAAAGTAATCTCATTGTTTCAATGCCGAAAGCTAAGAGATTTACTTCAATGAGTAGAGCTTCTCTTCTTCATTTAATATGTCAACATTAACTCTTTAATTCAATCAAAAAAACTTAACAAATAAACCTCGTGAATCATTCTGCACTATTCTTTCAATGAAATGCACTGCACGACTTATTCAAAGAGTAGAACTCATTCCATCCATTTAATGCCACGAGCGAAACGGATTCATTCAATGATGCAAACTGCACGCATTCATTCATAGATACAGACTGTACACCTTAATTCAATGAGTAGAGCGTTTCTCATTTATTCAACATTTCAATCTTAACTCTTTAATTTAATCAAGCAAACTGCATTCATTGATTCATTGAATCAAACATTATTCTTTATTTCAATGAAATGAACTTAACGCACTTTTTTAGTGATTCAAATTGCACACGTGCATGCAATCAAAGATACTGCACTTGTCAATTCAAGATAGAGCTACTCTCATTCATTTAATGTATCATTCTTAAGTCTATAATTCAATCAAACAAACTTTAGTCATAACCCTCGTGAATCAATTTGCATACATTCATGTAATGAAATGCATTGCACGACTTTTTCAAAGAGTATAGCTCTTAACATTCATTCAATGCAACGGGCAAAACGGATTCATTCTATGAAACAAACATTCATTCATTTATACAAAATGCACGACTTAATGCAATCAGTAGAGCTTCTCTAATTCATTCAACTTGTCGTGTTTTACGCTTTAATTCAATCAAGCAAGCTGCACTCATTGATGCATTGAAACAAAAATTATCCGTTATTTCAATGAAACAAACTTAACACACTTATTTACTTTTTCATATTGCACACGTTCATTCAAACAAAGACACAGCATTTGTCAATTCAATGAGTAGAGCTACTCTCATTCATTCAATGCCACAAGCTTCTCGCATTGGCTGAATCGTACTCCATGAACGAAACTGCATGTCTTATTTCAATGAGTAGAGGTTCTCTCTTTCACTCCATGTGTCAAGCTTAACTCTTTCAGTCAATGAAACAAACGGCATTCACTCATGGATTGAATCAAACTTCAATACTTGATTCAATGATTCAAAACTTATTCATTGTTTCAAAGGAACAAACGTAACTCACTTATTTAGTTAATCCTACTGGACTCGATCATTCAATGAAACAAACTGCACATTATAATGCAGTGAATAAAGGTAATCTCATTGATCAATGCCGCAAGCTAAGCGATTTAGTTCAATGAGTGGAGCTTCTCTCCTTATTTTAATATGTCAACATTAACTCTTTAATTCAATCAAACAAACTTAACACATAAACCTCGTGAATCATTGTGCACATTCATTCAATGAAATGCACTGCACGACTTATTAATAGAGTAGAGCTCCTAACGTTCATTCAATGCCACGAGCATAAATATATTTTTTCTATGAAACAAACTGCACGCAATCATTCAAGCAAGCAAGCTACGTTCATTGATTCATTGAATCAAACATTCAATGATACAGACTGTACACCTTAATTCAGTGGTAGAGATTCTCTCATTGATTCAAGCAAGCAAGCTACGTTCATTGATTCATTGAATCAAACATTATTCGTTATTTCAATGAAACAAACTTAACACACTTATTTAGTGGTTCATATTGCACACGTTCATTCAATCAAAGACAAGACACATGTCAATTCAAAGAGTAAAGCTACTCTCATTCATTCAATGCCACAAGCTTCACGCATTGGCTGAATAATACTGCACACATTCACTCCATGAACGAAACTGTATGTGTCAATTCAATGAGTAGAGCTTCTCTCATTCACTCTATGTGTCAAGCTTAACGCTTTAATTCAATGAGACAAACGGCATTCACTCATTGATTGATTCAAATTTCAATCCTTGAGTCAATGAATCAAAACTTATTCCTTGTTTCAAAGGAACAAACGTAACTCACTAATTTAGTGAATCCTACTGGACTCGACATAAACTCTTTAATTCAATCAAACAAACTTAACACATAAACCTTGTGAATCAATGTGCACTATTTTTTCAATGAAATGCACTGCACGTCTTATTCAAAGAGTAGAACTCATTCCATTCATTCAATTCCACGAACGAAACGGATGCATTCAATGATGCAAACTGCACGCATTCATTCAAAGATACAGACTGTACAACTTAATTCAATGAGTAGAGCGTTTCTCATTCATTCAACGGGTCAATCTTAACTCTTTATTTTAATCAAGCAAACTGCTTTCATTGAATCAAACATTATTCATTATTTCAATGAAATAAACTTAACACACTTTTTTAGTGATTCAAATTGCACACGTGCATGCAATCAAAGACACTGCACTTGTCAATTCAAGAGTAGAGCTACTCTCATTCATTTAATGTGTCATTCTTAACTCTATAATTCAATCAAACAAACTTAACTAATAAACCCCGTGAATCAATTTGCACACATTCATTCAATGAAATGCACTGCACTACTTATTAATAAAGTAGAGCTCCTAACGGTCATTCAATGCTCGAGCAAAAGTATTCATTCAATGAGGCAAACTGCACGCATTCATTCAACGATACAGACTGTACGCCTTAATTCAATGGTAGAACTTCTCTCAATCTTTCAACGTGTCAAGCTTTACACTTTAATTCAATCAAGCAAGCTGCATTCCATTGATTCATTGAATCAAACATTGTACATTATTTCAGTGCAACAAACTTAACTCACTTATTTAGTGATTCATATTGCACACGTTCATTCAAACAAAGACATTTGTCAATTCAATGAGTAGAGCTACTCTCATTCATTCAATTCCACAAGTTTCACACATTGGCTGAATCATACTGCACACATTCACAGCATGAACGAAATTGCATGTGTTAATTCAATGAGTAGAGCTTCTCTCTTTCACTCCATGTGTCAAGTTTAAACCTTTAATTCAATGAAACAAACGGCATTCACTCATGGTTTGAATCAAATTCAATCCTTGAGTAAATGAATCAAAACTTATTCCTTCTTTCAAAGGAACAAACGTAACTTACTTATTAATTGAATCTTACTGGACTCGATCATTCAATGAAACAAACATTATAATGCAGTGAGTAGAGGTCATCTCATTGTTTCAATGCCGCAAGCAAAGCGATTTACTTCAATGAGTATAGCTTCTCTCTTTCATTTAATATGTCAACATTAACTCTATATTTCAATCAAACAAACTCAACTCATAAACCTCCTGAATCAATTTACATTTCGCGACTTTTTCAAAGAGTATAGCTCCTAACATTCATTCAATGCAACGGGCAAAACGGATTCATTCTATGAAACAAACATTCATTCATTTATACAAAATGCACGCCTTAATGCAATGAGTTGAGCTTCTCTCATTCATTTAACTTGTCAAGCTTTACGCTTTAATTCAATCAAGCAAGCTGCACTCATTGATGCATTGAAACAAACGTTAGTCGTTATTTCAGTGCAACAAACTTAACACACTTATTTAGTGATTCGAATTGCACACGTTCATTCAAACAAAGACACGGCATTTGTCAATTCAATGAGAAGAGCTACTCTCATTCATTCAATGCCACAAGCTTCACGCATTGGCGGAATCATACTGCACACATTCACTCAATGAACGAAACTGCATGTGTTAATTCAATGAGTAGAAGTTCTCTCATTCACTCCTTGTGTCAAGCTTAACGCTTTAAGTCAATGAAACAAACGGCATTCATTCATGGATTGAATCAAGTTCAATCCTTGATTCAATGATTCAAAACTTATTTCTTGTTTCAAAGGAACAAACGTACCTCACTTATTTAGTGAATCCTACTGGACTCGATCATTCAATGAAACAAACTGCACATTATAATGCAGTGAGTAAAAGTAATCTCATTGTTTCAATGTCGAAAGCTAAGAGATTTACTTCAATGAGTAGAGCTTCTCTCCTTCATTTAATATGTCAACATTAACTCTTTAATTCAATCAAAAAAACTTAACAAATAAACCTCGTGAATCATTCTGCACTATTCTTTCAATGAAATGCACTGCACGACTTATTCAAAGAGTAGAACTCATTCCATCCATTTAATGCCACGAGCGAAACGGATTCATTCAATGATGCAAACTGCACGCATTCATTCAAAGATACAGACTGTACACCTTAATTCAATGAGTAGAGCGTTTCTCATTTATTCAACATTTCAATCTTAACTCTTTAATTTAATCAAGCAAACTGCATTCATTGATTCATTGAATCAAACATTATTCTTTATTTCAATGAAATGAACTTAACGCACTTTTTTAGTGATTCAAATTGCACACGTGCATGCAATCAAAGATACTGCACTTGTCAATTCAAGATAGAGCTACTCTCATTCATTTAATGTATCATTCTTAAGTCTATAATTCAATCAAACAAACTTTAGTCATAACCCTCGTGAATCAATTTGCATACATTCATGTAATGAAATGCATTGCACGACTTTTTCAAAGAGTATAGCTCTTAACATTCATTCAATGCAACGGGCAAAACGGATTCATTCTATGAAACAAACATTCCTTCATTTATACAAAATGCACGACTTAATGCAATCAGTAGAGCTTCTCTAATTCATTCAACTTGTCGTGTTTTACGCTTTAATTCAATCAAGCAAACTGCACTCATTGATGCATTGAAACAAAAATTATCCGTTATTTCAATGAAACAAACTTAACACACTTATTTACTTTTTCATATTGCACACGTTCATTCAAACAAAGACACAGCATTTGTCAATTCAATGAGTAGAGCTACTCTCATTCATTCAATGCCACAAGCTTCTCGCATTGGCTGAATCGTACTCCATGAACGAAACTGCATGTCTTATTTCAATGAGTAGAGGTTCTCTCTTTCACTCCATGTGTCAAGCTTAACTCTTTCAGTCAATGAAACAAACGGCATTCACTCATGGATTGAATCAAACTTCAATACTTGATTCAATGATTCAAAACTTATTCATTGTTTCAAAGGAACAAACGTAACTCACTTATTTAGTTAATCCTACTGGACTCGATCATTCAATGAAACAAACTGCACATTATAATGCAGTGAATAAAGGTAATCTCATTGATCAATGCCGCAAGCTAAGCGATTTAGTTCAATGAGTGGAGCTTCTCTCCTTATTTTAATATGTCAACATTAACTCTTTAATTCAATCAAACAAACTTAACACATAAACCTCGTGAATCATTGTGCACATTCATTCAATGAAATGCACTGCACGACTTATTAATAGAGTAGAGCTCCTAACGTTCATTCAATGCCACGAGCAAAAGTATTTTTTCTATGAAACAAACTGCACGCAATCATTCAAGCAAGCAAGCTACGTTCATTGATTCATTGAATCAAACATTATTCGTTATTTCAATGAAACAAACTTAACACACTTATTTAGTGGTTCATATTGCACACGTTCATTCAATCAAAGACAAGGCACATGTCAATTCAAAGAGTAAAGCTACTCTCATTCATTCAATGCCACAAGCTTCACGCATTGGCTGAATAATACTGCACACATTCACTCCATGAACGAAACAGTATGTGTCAATTCAATGCAACGGGCAAAACGGATTCATTCTATGAAACAAACATTCATTCATTTATACAAAATGCACGCCTTAATGCAATGAGTTGAGCTTCTCTCATCCATTCAACTTGTGAAGCTTTACGCTTTAATTCAATCAAGCAAGCTGCACTCATTGATGCATTGAAACAAAAGTTAGTCGTTATTTCAGTGCAACAAACTTAACACACTTATTTAGTGATTCAAATTGCACACGTTCATTCAAACAAAGACACGGCATTTGTCAATTCAATGAGTAGAGCTACTCTGATTCATTCAATGCCACAAACTTCTCGCATTGGCTGAATCGTACTCCATGAACGAAACTGCATGTCTTATTTCAATGAGTAGAGGTTCTCTCATTCACTCCATGTGTCAAGCTTAACTCTTTCAGTCAATGAAACAAACGGCATTCACTCATGGATTGAATCAAACTTCAATACTTGATTCAATGATTCAAAACTTATTCCTTGTTTCAAAGGAACAAACGTAACTCACTTATTTAGTTAATCCTACTGGACTCGATCATTCAATGAAACAAACTGTACATTATAATGCAGTGAATAAACGTAATCTCATTGATCAATGCCGCAAGCTAAGCGATTTAGTTCAATGAGTGGAGCTTCTCTCCTTATTTTAAATATGTCAACATTAACTCTTTAATTCAATCAAACAAACTTAACACATTAACCTCGTGAATCATTGTGCACATTTATTTAATGAAATGCACTGCACGACTTATTAATAGAGTAGGCTCCTAACGTTCATTCAATGCCACGAGCAAAAGTATTTTTTCTAAGAAACAAACTGCACGCAATCATTCAATGATACAGACTGTACGCCTTAATTCAGTGGTAGAGATTCTCTCATTGATTCAATCAAGCAAGCTACGTTCACTGATTCATTGAATCAAACATTATTCGTTATTTCAATGAAACAAACTTAACACACTTATTTAGTGGTTCATATTGCACACGTTCATTCAATCAAAGACAAGGCACTTGTCAATTCAAAGAGTAAAGCTACTTTCATTCATTCAATGCCACAAGCTTCACGCATTGGCTGAATCATACTGCACACATTCACTCCATGAACGAAACTGCATGTGTCAATTCAATGAGTAGAACTTCTCTCATTCACTCTATGTGTCAAGCTTAACGCTTTAATTCAATGAGACAAACGGCATTCACTCATTGATTGATTCAAATTTCAATCCTTGAGTCAATGAATCAAAACTTATTCCTTGTTTCAAAGAAACAAACGTAACTCACTAATTTAGTGAATCCTACTGGACTCGACATAAACTCTTTAATTCAATCAAACAAACTTAACACATAAACCTCGTGAATCAATGTGCACTATTGTTTCAATGAAATGCACTGCATGTCTTATTTAAAGAGTAGAACTCATTCCATTCATTCAATTCCACGAACGAAACGGATGCATTCAATGATGCAAACTGCACGCATTCATTCAAAGATACAGACCGTACACCTTAATTCAATGAGTAGAGCGTTTCTCATTCATTCAATGAAACAAACATTATAATGCAGTGCGCAGAGGTCATCTCATTGTTTCAATGCCGCAAGCTATGCGATTTACTTCAATGAGTATAGCTTCTCTCTTTCATTTAATATGTCAACATTAACTCTATATTTCAATCAAACAAACTCAACTCATAAACCTCCTGAATCAATTTACACACATTCATGTAATGAAATGCATTTTTTCAAAGAGTATAGCTCCTAACATTCATTCAATGCAACGGGCAAAACGGATTCATTCTATGAAACAAACATTCATTCATTTATACAAAATGCACGCCTTAATGCAATGAGTTGAGCTTCTCTCATTCATTCAACTTGTCAAGCTTTACGCTTTAATTCAATCAAGCAAGCTGCACTCATTGATGCATTGAAACAAAAGTTAGTCGTTATTTCAGTGCAACAAACTTAACACACTTATTTAGTGATTCAAATTGCACATGTTCATTCAAACAAAGACACGGCATTTGTCAATCAATGAGTAGAGCTACTCTCATTCATTCAATGCCACAAGCTTCACGCATTGGCTGAATCATACTGCACACATTCACTCAATGAACGAAACTGCAGGTGTTAATTCAATGAGTAGAAGTTCTCTCATTCACTCCTTATGTCAAGCTTAACGCTTTAAGTCAATGAAACAAACGGCATTCATTCATGGATTGAATCAAACTTCAATCCTTGATTCAATGATTCAAAACTTATTTCTTGTTTCAAAGGAACAAACGTATCTCACTTATTTAGTGAATCCTACTGGACTCGATCATTCAATGAAACAAACTGCACATTATAATGCAGTGAGTAAAAGTAATCTCATTGTTTCAATGCTGAAAGTTAAGCGATTTACTTCAATGTGTAGAGCTTCTCTCCTTCATTTAATATGTCAACATTAACTCTTTAATTCAATCAAAAAAACTTAACAAATAAACCTCGTGAATCATTCTGCACTATTCTTTCAATGAAATGCACTGCACGACTTATTCAAAGAGTAGAAATCATTCCATCCATTTAATGCCACGAGCGAAACGGATTCATTCAATGATGCAAACTGCACGCATTCATTCATAGATACAGACTGTACACCTTAATTCAATGAGTAGAGCGTTTCTCATTTATTCAACATTTCAATCTTAACTCTTTAATTTAATCAAGCAAACTGCATTCATTGATTCATTGAATCAAACATTATTCTTTATTTCAATGAAATGAACTTAACACACGTTTTTACTGAATCAAATTGCACTCGTGCATGCAATCAAAGACACTGCACTTGTCAATTCAAGAGTAGAGCTACTCTCATTCATTTAATGTATCATTCTTAACTCTATAATTCAATCAAACAAACTTTAGTCATAACCCTCGTGAATCAATTTGCACACATTCACGTAATGAAATGCATTGCACGACTTTTTCAAAGATTATAGCTCTTAACATTCATTCAATGCAACGGGCAAAACGGATTCATTCTATGAAACAAACATTCATTCATTTATACAAAATGCACGACTTAATGCAATCAGTAGAGCTTCTCTAATTCATTCAACTTGTCGAGTTTTGCGCTTTAATTCAATCAAGCAAGCTGCACTCATTGATGCATTCAAACAAAAATTATCCGTTATTTCAATGAAACAAACTTAACACACTTATTTACTTTTTCATATTGCACACGTTCATTCAAACAAAGACACGGCATTTGTCAATTCAATGAGTAGAGCTACTCTCATTCATTCAATGCCACAAGCTTCTCGCATTGGCTGAATCGTACTCCATGAACGAAACTGCATGTCTTATTTCAATGAGTAGAGGTTCTCTCATTCACTCCATGTGTCAAGCTTAACTCTTTCAGTCAATGAAACAAACGGCATTCACTCATGGATTGAATCATACTTCAATACTTGATTCAATGATTCAAAACTTATTCTTTGTTTCAAAGGAACAAACGTAACTCACTTATTTAGTTAATCCTACTGGACTCCATCATTCAATGAAACAAACTGTACATTATAATGCAGTGAATAAAGGTAATCTCATTGATCAATACCGCAAGCTAAGCGATTTAGTTCATGAGTTGAGCGTCTCTCCTTATTTTAATATGTCAACATTAACTCTTTAATTCAATCAAACAAACTTAACACATAAACCTCGTGAATCATTGTGCACATTCATTCAATGAAATGCACTGCACGACTTATTAATAGAGTAGAGCTCCTAACGTTCATTCAATGCCACGAGCAAAAGTATTTTTTCTATGAAACAAACTGCACGCAATCATTCAATGATACAGACTGTACGCCTTAATTCAGTGGTAGAGATTCTCTCATTGATTCAATCAAGCAAGCTACGTTCATTGATTCATTGAATCAAACATTATTCGTTATTTCAATGAAACAAACTTAACACACTTATTTAGTGGTTCATATTGCACACGTTCATTCAATCAAAGACAAGGCACATGTCAATTCAAAGAGTAAAGCTACTCTCATTCATTCAATGCCACAAGCTTCACGCATTGGCTGAATAATACTGCACACATTCACTCCATGAACGAAACTGTATGTGTCAATTCAATGAGTAGAGCTTCTCTCATTCACTCTATGTGTCAAGCTTAACGCTTTAATTCAATGAGACAAACGGCATTCACTCATTGATTGATTCATATTTTCAATCCTTGAGTCAATGAATCAAAACTTATTCCTTGTTTCAAAGGAACAAACGTAACTCACTAATTTATTGAATCCTACTGGACTCGACATAAACTCTTTAATTCAATCAAACAAACATAACACATAAACCTCATGAATCAATGTGCACTATTGTTTCAATGAAATGCACTGCATGTCTTATTCAAAGAGTAGAACTCATTCCATTCATTCAATTCCACGAACGAAACGGATGCATTCAATGATGCAAACTGCACGCATTCATTCAAAGATACAGACCGTACACCTTAATTCAATGAGTAGAGCGTTTCTCATTCATTCAACGTGTCAATCTTAACTCTTTAATTTAATCAAGCAAACTGCTTTCATTGAATCAAACATTATTCATTATTTCAATGAAATAAATTTAACACACTTTTTTAGTGATTCAAATTGCACACGTGCATGCAATCAAAGACACTGCACTTGTCAATTCAAGAGTAGAGCTACTCTCATTCATTTAATGTGTCATTCTTAACTCTATAATTCAATCAAACAAACTTAACTCATAAACCTCGTGCATCAATTTGCACACATTCATTCAATGAAATGCACTGCACTACTTATTAATAAAGTAGAGCTCCTAACGGTCATTCAATGCTCGAGCAAAAGTATTCATTCAATGATGCAAACTGCACGCATTCATTCAACGATACAGACTGTACGCCTTAATTCAATGGTAGAACTTCTCTCAATCTTTCAACGTGTCAAGCTTTACGCTTTAATTCAATCAAGCAAGCTGCATTCCATTGCTTCATTGAATCAAACATTATACGTTATTTCAGTGCAACAAACTTAACACACTGATTTAGTGATTCATATTGCACACGTTCATTCAAACAAAGACCACGGCATTTGTCAATTCAATGAGTAGAGCTACTCTCATTCATTCAATTCCACAAGTTTCACACATTGGCTGAATCATACTGCACACATTCACTGCATGAACGAAATTGCATGTGTTAATTCAATGAGTAGAGCTTCTCTCTTTCACTCCATGTGTCAAGTTTAAACCTTTAATTCAATGAAACAAACAGCATTCGCTCATGGATTGAATCAAATTCAATCCTTGAGTCAATGAATCAAAACTTATTCCTTGTTTCACAGGAACAAACGTAACTCACTTATTAATTGAATCTTACTGGACTCGATCATTCAATGAAACAAACATTATAATGCAGTGAGTAGAGGTCATCTCATTGTTTCAATGCCGCAAGCTATGCGATTTAGTTCAATGAGTATAGCTTCTCTCTTTCATTTAATATGTCAACATTAACTCTATATTTCAATCAAACAAACTCAACTCATAAACCTCCTGAATCAATTTACACACATTCATGTAATGAAATGCATTTCGCGACTTTTTCAAAGAGTATAGCTCCTAACATTCATTCAATGCAACGGGCAAAACGGATTCATTCTATGAAACAAACATTCATTCATTTATACAAAATGCACGCCTTAATGCAATGAGTTGAGCTTCTCTCATTCATTCAACTTGTCAAGCTTTACGCTTTAATTCAATCAAGCAAGCTGCACTCATTGATGCATTGAAACAAAAGTTAGTCGTTATTTCAGTGCAACAAACTTAACACACTTATTTAGTGATTCAAATTGCACATGTTCATTCAAACAAAGACACGGCATTTGTCAATCAATGAGTAGAGCTACTCTCATTCATTCAATGCCACAAGCTTCACGCATTGGCTGAATCATACTGCACACATTCACTCAATGAACGAAACTGCAGGTGTTAATTCAATGAGTAGAAGTTCTCTCATTCACTCCTTATGTCAAGCTTAACGCTTTAAGTCAATGAAACAAACGGCATTCATTCATGGATTGAATCAAACTTCAATCCTTGATTCAATGATTCAAAACTTATTTCTTGTTTCAAAGGAACAAACGTATCTCACTTATTTAGTGAATCCTACTGGACTCGATCATTCAATGAAACAAACTGCACATTATAATGCAGTGAGTAAAAGTAATCTCATTGTTTCAATGCTGAAAGTTAAGCGATTTACTTCAATGTGTAGAGCTTCTCTCCTTCATTTAATATGTCAACATTAACTCTTTAATTCAATCAAAAAAACTTAACAAATAAACCTCGTGAATCATTCTGCACTATTCTTTCAATGAAATGCACTGCACGACTTATTCAAAGAGTAGAAATCATTCCATCCATTTAATGCCACGAGCGAAACGGATTCATTCAATGATGCAAACTGCACGCATTCATTCATAGATACAGACTGTACACCTTAATTCAATGAGTAGAGCGTTTCTCATTTATTCAACATTTCAATCTTAACTCTTTAATTTAATCAAGCAAACTGCATTCATTGATTCATTGAATCAAACATTATTCTTTATTTCAATGAAATGAACTTAACACACGTTTTTACTGAATCAAATTGCACTCGTGCATGCAATCAAAGACACTGCACTTGTCAATTCAAGAGTAGAGCTACTCTCATTCATTTAATGTATCATTCTTAACTCTATAATTCAATCAAACAAACTTTAGTCATAACCCTCGTGAATCAATTTGCACACATTCACGTAATGAAATGCATTGCACGACTTTTTCAAAGATTATAGCTCTTAACATTCATTCAATGCAATGGGCAAAACGGATTCATTCTATGAAACAAACATTCATTCATTTATACAAAATGCACGACTTAATGCAATCAGTAGAGCTTCTCTAATTCATTCAACTTGTCGAGTTTTGCGCTTTAATTCAATCAAGCAAGCTGCACTCATTGATGCATTCAAACAAAAATTATCCGTTATTTCAATGAAACAAACTTAACACACTTATTTACTTTTTCATATTGCACACGTTCATTCAAACAAAGACACGGCATTTGTCAATTCAATGAGTAGAGCTACTCTCATTCATTCAATGCCACAAGCTTCTCGCATTGGCTGAATCGTACTCCATGAACGAAACTGCATGTCTTATTTCAATGAGTAGAGGTTCTCTCATTCACTCCATGTGTCAAGCTTAACTCTTTCAGTCAATGAAACAAACGGCATTCACTCATGGATTGAATCATACTTCAATACTTGATTCAATGATTCAAAACTTATTCTTTGTTTCAAAGGAACAAACGTAACTCACTTATTTAGTTAATCCTACTGGACTCCATCATTCAATGAAACAAACTGTACATTATAATGCAGTGAATAAAGGTAATCTCATTGATCAATACCGCAAGCTAAGCGATTTAGTTCATGAGTTGAGCGTCTCTCCTTATTTTAATATGTCAACATTAACTCTTTAATTCAATCAAACAAACTTAACACATAAACCTCGTGAATCATTGTGCACATTCATTCAATGAAATGCACTGCACGACTTATTAATAGAGTAGAGCTCCTAACGTTCATTCAATGCCACGAGCAAAAGTATTTTTTCTATGAAACAAACTGCACGCAATCATTCAATGATACAGACTGTACGCCTTAATTCAGTGGTAGAGATTCTCTCATTGATTCAATCAAGCAAGCTACGTTCATTGATTCATTGAATCAAACATTATTCGTTATTTCAATGAAACAAACTTAACACACTTATTTAGTGGTTCATATTGCACACGTTCATTCAATCAAAGACAAGGCACATGTCAATTCAAAGAGTAAAGCTACTCTCATTCATTCAATGCCACAAGCTTCACGCATTGGCTGAATAATACTGCACACATTCACTCCATGAACGAAACTGTATGTGTCAATTCAATGAGTAGAGCTTCTCTCATTCACTCTATGTGTCAAGCTTAACGCTTTAATTCAATGAGACAAACGGCATTCACTCATTGATTGATTCATATTTTCAATCCTTGAGTCAATGAATCAAAACTTATTCCTTGTTTCAAAGGAACAAACGTAACTCACTAATTTATTGAATCCTACTGGACTCGACATAAACTCTTTAATTCAATCAAACAAACATAACACATAAACCTCATGAATCAATGTGCACTATTGTTTCAATGAAATGCACTGCATGTCTTATTCAAAGAGTAGAACTCATTCCATTCATTCAATTCCACGAACGAAACGGATGCATTCAATGATGCAAACTGCACGCATTCATTCAAAGATACAGACCGTACACCTTAATTCAATGAGTAGAGCGTTTCTCATTCATTCAACGTGTCAATCTTAACTCTTTAATTTAATCAAGCAAACTGCTTTCATTGAATCAAACATTATTCATTATTTCAATGAAATAAATTTAACACACTTTTTTAGTGATTCAAATTGCACACGTGCATGCAATCAAAGACACTGCACTTGTCAATTCAAGAGTAGAGCTACTCTCATTCATTTAATGTGTCATTCTTAACTCTATAATTCAATCAAACAAACTTAACTCATAAACCTCGTGCATCAATTTGCACACATTCATTCAATGAAATGCACTGCACTACTTATTAATAAAGTAGAGCTCCTAACGGTCATTCAATGCTCGAGCAAAAGTATTCATTCAATGATGCAAACTGCACGCATTCATTCAACGATACAGACTGTACGCCTTAATTCAATGGTAGAACTTCTCTCAATCTTTCAACGTGTCAAGCTTTACGCTTTAATTCAATCAAGCAAGCTGCATTCCATTGCTTCATTGAATCAAACATTATACGTTATTTCAGTGCAACAAACTTAACACACTGATTTAGTGATTCATATTGCACACGTTCATTCAAACAAAGACCACGGCATTTGTCAATTCAATGAGTAGAGCTACTCTCATTCATTCAATTCCACAAGTTTCACACATTGGCTGAATCATACTGCACACATTCACTGCATGAACGAAATTGCATGTGTTAATTCAATGAGTAGAGCTTCTCTCTTTCACTCCATGTGTCAAGTTTAAACCTTTAATTCAATGAAACAAACAGCATTCGCTCATGGATTGAATCAAATTCAATCCTTGAGTCAATGAATCAAAACTTATTCCTTGTTTCACAGGAACAAACGTAACTCACTTATTAATTGAATCTTACTGGACTCGATCATTCAATGAAACAAACATTATAATGCAGTGAGTAGAGGTCATCTCATTGTTTCAATGCCGCAAGCTATGCGATTTAGTTCAATGAGTATAGCTTCTCTCTTTCATTTAATATGTCAACATTAACTCTATATTTCAATCAAACAAACTCAACTCATAAACCTCCTGAATCAATTTACACACATTCATGTAATGAAATGCATTTCGCGACTTTTTCAAAGAGTATAGCTCCTAACATTCATTCAATGCAACGGGCAAAACGTATTCATTCTATGAAACAAACATTCATTCATTTATACAAAATGCACGCCTTAATGCAATGAGTTGAGCTTCTCTCATTCATTCAACTTGTCAAGCTTTACGCTTTAATTCAATCAAGCAAGCTGCACTCATTGATGCATTGAAACAAAAGTTAGTCGTTATTTCAGTGCAACAAACTTAACACACTTATTTAGTGATTCAAATTGCACATGTTCATTCAAACAAAGACACGGCATTTGTCAATTCAATGAGTAGAGCTACTCTCATTCATTCAATGCCACAAGCTTCACGCATTGGCTGAATCATACTGCACACATTCACTCAATGAACGAAACTGCATGTGTTAATTCAATGAGTAGAAGTTCTCTTATTCACTCCTTATGTCAAGCTTAACGCTTAAGTCAATGAA
The DNA here is from genome assembly GCF_037043375.1 of Chiloscyllium plagiosum. Taxonomy (NCBI): domain Eukaryota; kingdom Metazoa; phylum Chordata; class Chondrichthyes; order Orectolobiformes; family Hemiscylliidae; genus Chiloscyllium; species Chiloscyllium plagiosum. Next base: position 8,448,110 of record NW_028270192.1, on the reverse strand, counting down.
ACAAACGGCATTCATTCATGGATTGAATCAAACTTCAATCCTTCATTCAATGATTCAAAACTTATTTCTTGTTTCAAAGGAACAAACGTATCTCACTTATTTAGTGAATCCTACTGGACTCGATAATTCAATGAAACAAACTGCACATTATAATGCAGTGAGAAAAGTAATCTCATTGTTTCAATGCCGAAAGCTAAGCGATTTACTTCAATGAGTAGAGCTTCTCTCCTTCATTTAATGTGTCAACATTAACTCTTTAATTCAATCAAAAAAACTTAACAAATAAACCTCGTGAATCATTCTGCACTATTCTTTCAATGAAATGCACTGCACGTCTTATTCAAAGAGTAGAACTCATTCTATCCATTTAATGCCACGAGCGAAACGGATTCATTCAATGATGCAAACTGCACGCATTCATTCATAGATACTGACTGTACTCCTTAATTCAATGAGTAGAGCGTTTCTCATTTATTCAACATTTCAATCTTAACTCTTTAATTTAATCAAGCAAACTGCATTCATTGATTCATTGAATCAAACATTATTCTTTATTTCAATGAAATGAACTTAACACACGTTTTTAGTGAATCAAATTGCACTCGTGCATGCAATCAAAGACACTGCACTTGTCAATTCAAGAGTAGAGCTACTCTCATTCATTTAATGTATCATTCTTAACTCTATAATTCAAGCAAACAAAGTTTAGTCATAACCCTCGTGAATCAATTTGCACACATTCATGTAATGAAATGCATTGCACGACTTTTTCAAAGATTATAGCTCTTAACATTCATTCAATGCAACGGGCAAAACGGATTCATTCTATGAAACAAACATTCATTCATTTATATAAAATGCACGACTTAATGCAATCAGTAGAGCTTCTCTAATTCATTCAACTTGTCGAGTTTTACGCCTTAAATCAATCAAGCAAGCTGCACTCATTGATGCATTGAAACAAACATTATACGTTATTTCAATGAAACAAACTTAACACACTTATTTACTTTTACATATTGCACACGTTCATTCAAACAAAGACACGGCATTTGTCAATTCAATGAGTAGAGCTACTCTCATTCATTCAATGCCACAAGCTTCTCGCATTGGCTGAATCGTACTCCATGAACGAAAATGCATGTCTTATTTCAATGAGTAGAGGTTCTCTCATTCACTCCATGTGTCAAGCTTAACTCTTTCAGTCAATGAAACAAACGGCATTCTCTCATGGATTGAATCAAACTTCAATACTTGATTCAATGATTCAAAACTTATTCCTTGTTTCAAAGGAACAAACGTAACTCACTTATTTAGTTAATCCTACTGGACTCGATCATTCAATGAAACAAACTGCACATTATAATGCAGTGAATAAAGGTAATCTCATTGATCAATGCCGCAAGCTAAGCGATTTAGTGCAATGAGTGGAGCTTCTCTCCTTATTTTAATATGTCAACATTAACTCTTAAATTCAATCAAACAAACTTAACACATAAACCTCGTGAATCATTGTGCACACATTCATTCAATGAAATGCACTGCACGACTTATTAATAGAGTAGAGCTCCTAACATTCATTCAATGCCACGAGCAAAAGTATTTTTTCTATGAAACAAACTGCACGCAGTCATTCAATGATACAGACTGTACGCCTTAATTCAGTGGTAGAGATTCTCTCATTGATTCAATCAAGCAAGCTACGTTCATTGATTCATTGAATCAAACATTATTCGTTATTTCAATGAAACAAACTTAACACACTTATTTAGTGGTTCATATTGCACACGTTCATTCAATCAAAGACAAGGCACTTGTCAATTCAAAGAGTAAAGCTACTCTCATTCATTCAATGCCACAAGCTTCACTCATTGGCTGAATCATACTGCACACATTCACTCCATGAACGAAACTGCATGTGTCAATTCAATGAGTAGAGCTTCTCTCATTCACTCTATGTGTCAAGCTTAACGCTTTAATTCAATGAGACAAACGGCATTCACTCATTGATTGATTCAAATTTCAATCCTTGAGTCAATGAATCAAAACTTATTCCTTGTTTCAAAGGAACAGACGTAACTCACTAATTTAGTGAATCCTACTGGACTCGACATAAACTCTTTAATTCAATCAAACAAACTTAACACATAAACCTCGTGAATCAACGTGCACTATTTTTTCAATGAAATGCACTGCACGTCTTATTCAAAGAGTAGAACTCATTCCATTCATTCAATTCCACGAACGAAACGGATGCATTTAATGATGCAAACTTCACGCATTCATTCAAAGATACAGACTGTACACCTCAATTCAATGAGTAGAGCGTTTCTCATTCATTCAATGTGTCAATCTTAACTCTTTAATTTAATCAAGCAAACTGCTTTCATTGAATCAAACATTATTCGTTATTTCAATGAAATAAACTTAACACACGTTTTTAGTGATTCAAATTGCACACGTGCATGCAATCAAAGACACTGCACTTGTCAATTCAAGAGTAGAGCTACTCTCATTCATTTAATGTGTCATTCTTAACTGTATAATTCAATCAAACAAACTTAACTCATAAACATCGTGAATCAATTTGCACACATCCATTCAATGAAATGCACTGCACTACTTATTAATAAAGTAGAGCTCCTAACGGTCATTCAATGCTCGAGCAAAAGTATTCATTCAATGATGCAAACTGCAAGCATTCATTCAACGATACAGACTGTACGCCTTAATTCAATGGTAGAACTTCTCTCAATCTTTCAACGTGTCAACCTTTACGCTTTAATTCAATAAAGCAAGCTGCATTCCATTGATTCATTGAATCAAACATTATACGTTATTTCAGTGCAACAAACTTAACACACTTATTTAGTGATTCATATTGCACACGTTCATTCAAACAAAGACCACGGCATTTGTCAATTCAATGAGTAGAGCTACTCTCATTCATTCAATTCCACAAGTTTCACACATTGGCTGAATCATACTGCACACATTCACTGCATGAACGAAATTGCATGTGTTAATTCAATGAGTAGAGCTTCTCTCTTTCACTCCATGTGTCAAGTTTACATCTTTAATTCAATGAAACAAACGGCATTCACTCATGGATTGAATCAAATTCAATCCATGATTCAATGAATCAAAACTTATTCCTTGTTTCAAAGGAACAAACGTAACTCACTTATTAATTGAATCTTCCTGGACTCGATCATTCAATGAAACAAACATTATAATGCAGTGAGTAGAGGTCATCTCATTGTTTCAATGCCGCAAGCAAAGCGATTTACTTCAATGAGTATAGCTTCTCTCTTTCATTTAATATGTCAACATTAACTCTATATTTCAATCAAACAAACTCAACTCATAAACCTCCTGAATCAATTTACACACATTCATGTAATGAAATGCATTTCGCGACTTTTTCAAAGAGTATAGCTCCTAACATTCATTCAATGCAACGGGCAAAACGGATTCATTCTATGAAACAAACATTCATTCATTTATACAAAATGCACGCCTTAATGCAATGAGTTGAGCTTCTCTCATTCATTTAACTTGTCAAGCTTTACGCTTTAATTCAATCAAGCAAGCTGCACTCATTGATGCATTGAAACAAAAGTTAGTCGTTATTTCAGTGCAACAAACTTAACACACTTATTTAGTGATTCAAATTGCACACGTTCATTCAAACAAAGACAAGGCATTTGTCAATTCAATGAGTAGAGCTACTCTCATTCATTCAATGCCACAAGCTTCACGCATTGGCGGAATCATACTGCACACATTCACTCAATGAACGAAACTGCATGTGTTAATTCAATGAGTAGAAGTTCTCTCATTCACTCCTTGTGTCAAGCTTAACGCTTTAAGTCAATGAAACAAACGGCATTCATTCATGGATTGAATCAAACTTCAATCCTTGATTCAATGATTCAAAACTTATTTCTTGTTTCAAAGGAACAAACGTATCTCACTTATTTAGTGAATCCTACTGGACTCGATCATTCAATGAAACAAACTGCACATTATAATGCAGTGAGTAAAAGTAATCTCATTGTTTCAATGCCGAAAGCTAAGCGATTTACTTCAATGAGTAGAGCTTCTCTCCTTCATTTAATATGTCAACATTAACTCTTTAATTCAATCAAAAAAACTTAACAAATAAACCTCGTGAATCATTCTGCACTATTCTTTCAATGAAATGCACTGCACGACTTATTCAAAGAGTAGAACTCATTCCATCCATTTAATGCCACGAGCGAAACGGATTCATTCAATGATGCAAACTGCTAGCATTCATTCATAGATACAGACTGTACACCTTAATTCAATGAGTAGAGCGTTTCTCATTTATTCAACATTTCAATCTTAACTCTTTAATTTAATCAAGCAAACTGCATTCATTGATTCATTGAATCAAACATTATTCTTTATTTCAATGAAATGAACTTAACACACGTTTTTAGTGAATCAAATTGCACTCGTGCATGCAATCAAAGATACTGCACTTGTCAATTCAAGATAGAGCTACTCTCATTCATTTAATGTATCATTCTTAAGTCTATAATTCAATCAAACAAACTTTAGTCATAACCCTCGTGAATCAATTTGCATACATTCATGTAATGAAATGCATTGCACGACTTTTTCAAAGAGTATAGCTCTTAACATTCATTCAATGCAACGGGCAAAACGGATTCATTCTATGAAACAAACATTCATTCATTTATACAAAATGCACGACTTAATGCAATCAGTTGAGCTTCTCTAATTCATTCAACTTGTCGAGTTTTACGCTTTAATTCAATCAAGCAAGCTGCACTCATTGATGCATTGAAACAAAAATTATCCGTTATTTCAATGAAACAAACTTAACACACTTATTTACTTTTTCATATTGCACACGTTCATTCAAACAAAGACACAGCATTTGTCAATTCAATGAGTAGAGCTACTCTCATTCATTCAATGCCACAAGCTTCTCGCATTGGCTGAATCGTACTCCATGAACGAAACTGCATGTCTTATTTCAATGAGTAGAGGTTCTCTCTTTCACTCCATGTGTCAAGCTTAACTCTTTCAGTCAATGAAACAAACGGCATTCACTCATGGATTGAATCAAACTTCAATACTTGATTCAATGATTCAAAACTTATTCCTTGTTTCAAAGGAACAAACGTAACTCACTTATTTAGTTAATCCTACTGGACTCGATCATTCAATGAAACAAACTGCACATTATAATGCAGTGAATAAAGGTAATCTCATTGATCAATGCCGCAAGCTAAGCGATTTAGTTCAATGAGTGGAGCTTCTCTCCTTATTTTAATATGTCAACATTAACTCTTTAATTCAATCAAACAAACTTAACACATAAACCTCGTGAATCATTGTGCACATTCATTCAATGAAATGCACTGCAAGACTTATTAATAGAGTAGAGCTCCTAACGTTCATTCAATGCCACGAGCAAAAGTATTTTTTCTATGAAACAAACTGCACGCAATCATTCAAGCAAGCAAGCTACGTTCATTGATTCATTGAATCAAACATTCAATGATACAGACTGTACACCTTAATTCAGTGGTAGAGATTCTCTCATTGATTCAAGCAAGCAAGCTACGTTCATTGATTCATTGAATCAAACATTATTCGTTATTTCAATGAAACAAACTTAACACACTTATTTAGTGGTTCATCTTGCACACGTTCATTCAATCAAAGACAAGACACATGTCAATTCAAAGAGTAAAGCTACTCTCATTCATTCAATGCCACAAGCTTCACGCATTGGCTGAATAATACTGCACACATTCACTCCATGAACGAAACTGTATGTGTCAATTCAATGAGTAGAGCTTCTCTCATTCACTCTATGTGTCAAGCTTAACGCTTTAATTCAATGAGACAAACGGCATTCACTCATTGATTGATTCAAATTTCAATCCTTGAGTCAATGAATCAAAACTTATTCCTTGTTTCAAAGGAACAAACGTAACTCACTAATTTAGTGAATCCTACTGGACTCGACATAAACTCTTTAATTCAATCAAACAAACTTAACACATAAACCTTGTGAATCAATGTGCACTATTTTTTCAATGAAATGCACTGCACGTCTTATTCAAAGAGTAGAACTCATTCCATTCATTCAATTCCACGAATGAAACGGATGCATTCAATGATGCAAACTGCACGCATTCATTCAAAGATACAGACTGTACAACTTAATTCAATGAGTAGAGCGTTTCTCATTCATTCAACGGGTCAATCTTAACTCTTTATTTTAATCAAGCAAACTGCTTTCATTGAATCAAACATTATTCATTATTTCAATGAAATAAACTTAACACACTTTTTTAGTGATTCAAATTGCACACGTGCATGCAATCAAAGACACTGCACTTGTCAATTCAAGAGTAGAGCTACTCTCATTCATTTAATGTGTCATTCTTAACTCTATAATTCAATCAAACAAACTTAACTAATAAACCCCGTGAATCAATTTGCACACATTCATTCAATGAAATGCACTGCACTACTTATTAATGGAGTAGAGCTCATAACGGTCATTCAATGCTCGAGCAAAAGTATTCATTCAATGATGCAAACTGCACGCATTCATTCAACGATATAGACTGTACGCCTTAATTCAATGGTAGAACTTCTCTCAATCTTTCAACGTGTCAAGCTTTACGCTTTAATTCAATCAAGCAAGCTGCATTCCATTGATTCATTGAATCAAACATTGTACATTATTTCAGTGCAACAAACTTAACTCACTTATTTAGTGATTCATATTGCACACGTTCATTCAAACAAAGACCACGGCATTTGTCAATTCAATGAGTAGAGCTACTCTCATTCATTCAATTCCACAAGTTTCACACATTGGCTGAATCATACTGCACACATTCACAGCATGAACGAAATTGCATGTGTTAATTCAATGAGTAGAGCTTCTCTCTTTCACTCCATGTGTCAAGTTTAAACCTTTAATTCAATGAAACAAACGGCATTCACTCATGGTTTGAATCAAATTCAATCCTTGAGTAAATGAATCAAAACTTATTCCTTCTTTCAAAGGAACAAACGTAACTTACTTATTAATTGAATCTTACTGGACTCGATCATTCAATGAAACAAACATTATAATGCAGTGAGTAGAGGTCATCTCATTGTTTCAATGCCGCAAGCAAAGCGATTTACTTCAATGAGTATAGCTTCTCTCTTTCATTTAATATGTCAACATTAACTCTATATTTCAATCAAACAAACTCAACTCATAAACCTCCTGAATCAATTTACACACATTCATGTAATGAAATGCATTTCGCGACTTTTTCAAAGAGTATAGCTCCTAACATTCATTCAATGCAACGGGCAAAACGGATTCATTCTATGAAACAAACATTCATTCATTTATACAAAATGCACGCCTTAATGCAATGAGTTGAGCTTCTCTCATTCATTTAACTTGTCAAGCTTTACGCTTTAATTCAATCAAGCAAGCTGCACTCATTGATGCATTGAAACAAACGTTAGTCGTTATTTCAGTGCAACAAACTTAACACACTTATTTAGTGATTCGAATTGCACACGTTCATTCAAAGACACGGCATTTGTCAATTCAATGAGAAGAGCTACTCTCATTCATTCAATGCCACAAGCTTCACGCATTGGCGGAATCATACTGCACACATTCACTCAATGAACGAAACTGCATGTGTTAATTCAATGAGTAGAAGTTCTCTCATTCACTCCTTGTGTCAAGCTTAACGCTTTAAGTCAATGAAACAAACGGCATTCATTCATGGATTGAATCAAACTTCAATCCTTGATTCAATGATTCAAAACTTATTTCTTGTTTCAAAGGAACAAACGTACCTCACTTATTTAGTGAATCCTACTGGACTCGATCATTCAATGAAACAAACTGCACATTATAATGCAGTGAGTAAAAGTAATCTCATTGTTTCAATGCCGAAAGCTAAGAGATTTACTTCAATGAGTAGAGCTTCTCTCCTTCATTTAATATGTCAACATTAACTCTTTAATTCAATCAAAAAAACTTAACAAATAAACCTCGTGAATCATTCTGCACTATTCTTTCAATGAAATGCACTGCACGACTTATTCAAAGAGTAGAACTCATTCCATCCATTTAATGCCACGAGCGAAACGGATTCATTCAATGATGCAAACTGCACGCATTCATTCAAAGATACAGACTGTACACCTTAATTCAATGAGTAGAGCGTTTCTCATTTATTCAACATTTCAATCTTAACTCTTTAATTTAATCAAGCAAACTGCATTCATTGATTCATTGAATCAAACATTATTCTTTATTTCAATGAAATGAACTTAACGCACTTTTTTAGTGATTCAAATTGCACACGTGCATGCAATCAAAGATACTGCACTTGTCAATTCAAGATAGAGCTACTCTCATTCATTTAATGTATCATTCTTAAGTCTATAATTCAATCAAACAAACTTTAGTCATAACCCTCGTGAATCAATTTGCATACATTCATGTAATGAAATGCATTGCACGACTTTTTCAAAGAGTATAGCTCTTAACATTCATTCAATGCAACGGGCAAAACGGATTCATTCTATGAAACAAACATTCCTTCATTTATACAAAATGCACGACTTAATGCAATCAGTAGAGCTTCTCTAATTCATTCAACTTGTCGTGTTTTACGCTTTAATTCAATCAAGCAAGCTGCACTCATTGATGCATTGAAACAAAAATTATCCGTTATTTCAATGAAACAAACTTAACACACTTATTTACTTTTTCATATTGCACACGTTCATTCAAACAAAGACACAGCATTTGTCAATTCAATGAGTAGAGCTACTCTCATTCATTCAATGCCACAAGCTTCTCGCATTGGCTGAATCGTACTCCATGAACGAAACTGCATGTCTTATTTCAATGAGTAGAGGTTCTCTCTTTCACTCCATGTGTCAAGCTTAACTCTTTCAGTCAATGAAACAAACGGCATTCACTCATGGATTGAATCAAACTTCAATACTTGATTCAATGATTCAAAACTTATTCATTGTTTCAAAGGAACAAACGTAACTCACTTATTTAGTTAATCCTACTGGACTCGATCATTCAATGAAACAAACTGCACATTATAATGCAGTGAATAAAGGTAATCTCATAGATCAATGCCGCAAGCTAAGCGATTTAGTTCAATGAGTGGAGCTTCTCTCCTTATTTTAATATATCAACATTAACTCTTTAATTCAATCAAACAAACTTAACACATAAACCTCGTGAATCATTGTGCACATTCATTCAATGAAATGCACTGCACGACTTATTAATAGAGTAGAGCTCCTAACGTTCATTCAATGCCACGAGCAAAAGTATTTTTTCTATGAAACAAACTGCACGCAATCATTCAAGCAAGCAAGCTACGTTCATTGATTCATTGAATCAAACATGATTCAATGATTCAAAACTTATTTCTTGTTTCAAAGGAACAAACGTACCTCACTTATTTAGTGAATCCTACTGGACTCGATCATTCAATGAAACAAACTGCACATTATAATGCAGTGAGTAAAAGTAATCTCATTGTTTCAATGCCGAAAGCTAAGCGATTTACTTCAATGAGTAGAGCTTCTCTCCTTCATTTAATATGTCAACATTAACTCTTTAATTCAATCAAAAAAACTTAACAAATAAACCTCGTGAATCATTCTGCACTATTCTTTCAATGAAATGCACTGCACGACTTATTCAAAGAGTAGAACTCATTCCATCCATTTAATGCCACGAGCGAAACGGATTCATTCAATGATGCAAACTGCACGCATTCATTCATACATACAGACTGTACACCTTAATTCAATGAGTAGAGCGTTTCTCATTTATTCAACATTTCAATCTTAACTCTTTAATTTAATCAAGCAAACTGCATTCATTGATTCATTGAATCAAACATTATTCTTTATTTCAATGAAATGAACTTAACACACGTTTTTAGTGAATCAAATTGCACTCGTGCATGCAATCAAAGATACTGCACTTGTCAATTCAAGATAGAGCTACTCTCATTCATTTAATGTATCATTCTTAACTCTATAATTCAATCAAACAAACTTTAGTCATAACCCTCGTGAATCAATTTGCACACATTCATGTAATGAAATGCATTGCACGACTTTTTCAAAGAGTATAGCTCTTAACATTCATTCAATGCAACGGGCAAAACGGATTCATTCTATGAAACAAACATTCATTCATTTATACAAAATGCACGACTTAATGCAATCATTCAACTTGTCGAGTTTTACGCTTTAATTCAATCAAGCAAGCTGCACTCATTGATGCATTGAAACAAAAATTATCCGTTATTTCAATGAAACAAACTTAACACACTTATTTACTTTTTCATATTGCACACGTTCATTCAAACAAAGACACAGCATTTGTCAATTCAATGAGTAGAGCTACTCTCATTCATTCAATGCCACAAGCTTCTCGCATTGGCTGAATCGTACTCCATGAACGAAACTGCATGTCTTATTTCAATGAGTAGAGGTTCTCTCTTTCACTCCATGTGTCAAGCTTAACTCTTTCAGTCAATGAAACAAACGGCATTCACTCATGGATTGAATCAAACTTCAATACTTGATTCAATGATTCAAAACTTATTCCTTGTTTCAAAGGAACAAACGTAACTCACTTATTTAGTTAATCCTACTGGACTCGATCATTCAATGAAACAAACTGCACATTATAATGCAGTGAATAAAGGTAATCTCATTGATCAATGCCGCAAGCTAAGCGATTTAGTTCAATGAGTGGAGCTTCTCTCCTTATTTTAATATGTCAACATTAACTCTTTAATTCAATCAAACAAACTTAACACATAAACCTCGTGAATCATTGTGCACATTCATTCAATGAAATGCACTGCAAGACTTATTAATAGAGTAGAGCTCCTAACGTTCATTCAATGCCACGAGCAAAAGTATTTTTTCTATGAAACAAACTGCACGCAATCATTCAAGCAAGCAAGCTACGTTCATTGATTCATTGAATCAAACATTCAATGATACAGACTGTACACCTTAATTCAGTGGTAGAGATTCTCTCATTGATTCAAGCAAGCAAGCTACGTTCATTGATTCATTGAATCAAACATTATTCGTTATTTCAATGAAACAAACTTAACACACTTATTTAGTGGTTCATCTTGCACACGTTCATTCAATCAAAGACAAGACACATGTCAATTCAAAGAGTAAAGCTACTCTCATTCATTCAATGCCACAAGCTTCACGCATTGGCTGAATAATACTGCACACATTCACTCCATGAACGAAACTGTATGTGTCAATTCAATGAGTAGAGCTTCTCTCATTCACTCTATGTGTCAAGCTTAACGCTTTAATTCAATGAGACAAACGGCATTCACTCATTGATTGATTCAAATTTCAATCCTTGAGTCAATGAATCAAAACTTATTCCTTGTTTCAAAGGAACAAACGTAACTCACTAATTTAGTGAATCCTACTGGACTCGACATAAACTCTTTAATTCAATCAAACAAACTTAACACATAAACCTTGTGAATCAATGTGCACTATTTTTTCAATGTGATGAACTGCACGTCTTATTCAAAGAGTAGAACTCATTCCATTCATTCAATTCCACGAATGAAACGGATGCATTCAATGATGCAAACTGCACGCATTCATTCAAAGATACAGACTGTACAACTTAATTCAATGAGTAGAGCGTTTCTCATTCATTCAACGGGTCAATCTTAACTCTTTATTTTAATCAAGCAAACTGCTTTCATTGAATCAAACATTATTCATTATTTCAATGAAATAAACTTAACACACTTTTTTAGTGATTCAAATTGCACACGTGCATGCAATCAAAGACACTGCACTTGTCAATTCAAGAGTAGAGCTACTCTCATTCATTTAATGTGTCATTCTTAACTCTATAATTCAATCAAACAAACTTAACTAATAAACCCCGTGAATCAATTTGCACACATTCATTCAATGAAATGCACTGCACTACTTATTAATGAAGTAGAGCTCCTAACGGTCATTCAATGCTCGAGCAAAAGTATTCATTCAATGATGCAAACTGCACGCATTCATTCAACGATATAGACTGTACGCCTTAATTCAATGGTAGAACTTCTCTCAATCTTTCAACGTGTCAAGCTTTACACTTTAATTCAATCAAGCAAGCTGCATTCCATTGATTCATTGAATCAAACATTGTACATTATTTCAGTGCAACAAACTTAACTCACTTATTTAGTGATTCATATTGCACACGTTCATTCAAACAAAGACCACGGCATTTGTCAATTCAATGAGTAGAGCTACTCTCATTCATTCAATTCCACAAGTTTCACACATTGGCTGAATCATACTGCACACATTCACAGCATGAACGAAATTGCATGTGTTAATTCAATGAGTAGAGCTTCTCTCTTTCACTCCATGTGTCAAGTTTAAACCTTTAATTCAATGAAACAAACGGCATTCACTCATGGTTTGAATCAAATTCAATCCTTGAGTAAATGAATCAAAACTTATTCCTTCTTTCAAAGGAACAAACGTAACTTACTTATTAATTGAATCTTACTGGACTCGATCATTCAATGAAACAAACATTATAATGCAGTGAGTAGAGGTCATCTCATTGTTTCAATGCCGCAAGCAAAGCGATTTACTTCAATGAGTATAGCTTCTCTCTTTCATTTAATATGTCAACATTAACTCTATATTTCAATCAAACAAACTCAACTCATAAACCTCCTGAATCAATTTACACACATTCATGTAATGAAATGCATTTCGCGACTTTTTCAAAGAGTATAGCTCCTAACATTCATTCAATGCAACGGGCAAAACGGATTCATTCTATGAAACAAACATTCATTCATTTATACAAAATGCACGCCTTAATGCAATGAGTTGAGCTTCTCTCATTCATTTAACTTGTCAAGCTCTACGCTTTAATTCAATCAAGCAAGCTGCACTCATTGATGCATTGAAACAAACGTTAGTCGTTATTTCAGTGCAACAAACTTAACACACTTATTTAGTGATTCGAATTGCACACGTTCATTCAAACAAAGACACGGCATTTGTCAATTCAATGAGAAGAGCTACTCTCATTCATTCAATGCCACAAGCTTCACGCATTGGCGGAATCATACTGCACACATTCACTCAATGAACGAAACTGCATGTGTTAATTCAATGAGTAGAAGTTCTCTCATTCACTCCTTGTGTCAAGCTTAACGCTTTAAGTCAATGAAACAAACGGCATTCATTCATGGATTGAATCAAACTTCAATCCTTGATTCAATGATTCAAAACTTATTTCTTGTTTCAAAGGAACAAACGTACCTCACTTATTTAGTGAATCCTACTGGACTCGATCATTCAATGAAACAAACTGCACATTATAATGCAGTGAGTAAAAGTAATCTCATTGTTTCAATGCCGAAAGCTAAGAGATTTACTTCAATGAGTAGAGCTTCTCTCCTTCATTTAATATGTCAACATTAACTCTTTAATTCAATCAAAAAAACTTAACAAATAAACCTCGTGAATCATTCTGCACTATTCTTTCAATGAAATGCACTGCACGACTTATTCAAAGAGTAGAACTCATTCCATCCATTTAATGCCACGAGCGAAACGGATTCATTCAATGATGCAAACTGCACGCATTCATTCAAAGATACAGACTGTACACCTTAATTCAATGAGTAGAGCGTTTCTCATTTATTCAACATTTCAATCTTAACTCTTTAATTTAATCAAGCAAACTGCATTCATTGATTCATTGAATCAAACATTATTCTTTATTTCAATGAAATGAACTTAACGCACGTTTTTAGTGATTCAAATTGCACACGTGCATGCAATCAAAGATACTGCACTTGTCAATTCAAGATAGAGCTACTCTCATTCATTTAATGTATCATTCTTAAGTCTATAATTCAATCAAACAAACTTTAGTCATAACCCTCGTGAATCAATTTGCATACATTCATGTAATGAAATGCATTGCACGACTTTTTCAAAGAGTATAGCTCTTAACATTCATTCAATGCAACGGGCAAAACGGATTCATTCTATGAAACAAACATTCCTTCATTTATACAAAATGCACGACTTAATGCAATCAGTAGAGCTTCTCTAATTCATTCAACTTGTCGTGTTTTACGCTTTAATTCAATCAAGCAAACTGCACTCATTGATGCATTGAAACAAAAATTATCCGTTATTTCAATGAAACAAACTTAACACACTTATTTACTTTTTCATATTGCACACGTTCATTCAAACAAAGACACAGCATTTGTCAATTCAATGAGTAGAGCTACTCTCATTCATTCAATGCCACAAGCTTCTCGCATTGGCTGAATCGTACTCCATGAACGAAACTGCATGTCTTATTTCAATGAGTAGAGGTTCTCTCTTTCACTCCATGTGTCAAGCTTAACTCTTTCAGTCAATGAAACAAACGGCATTCACTCATGGATTGAATCAAACTTCAATACTTGATTCAATGATTCAAAACTTATTCATTGTTTCAAAGGAACAAACGTAACTCACTTATTTAGTTAATCCTACTGGACTCGATCATTCAATGAAACAAACTGCACATTATAATGCAGTGAATAAAGGTAATCTCATTGATCAATGCCGCAAGCTAAGCGATTTAGTTCAATGAGTGGAGCTTCTCTCCTTATTTTAATATGTCAACATTAACTCTTTAATTCAATCAAACAAACTTAACACATAAACCTCGTGAATCATTGTGCACATTCATTCAATGAAATGCACTGCACGACTTATTAATAGAGTAGAGCTCCTAACGTTCATTCAACGCCACGAGCAAAAGTATTTTTTCTATGAAACAAACTGCACGCAATCATTCAAGCAAGCAAGCTACGTTCATTGATTCATTGAATCAAACATTATTCGTTATTTCAATGAAACAAACTTAACACACTTATTTAGTGGTTCATATTGCACACGTTCATTCAATCAAAGACAAGGCACATGTCAATTCAAAGAGTAAAGCTACTCTCATTCATTCAATGCCACAAGCTTCACGCATTGGCTGAATAATACTGCACACATTCACTCCATGAACGAAACTGTATGTGTCAATTCAATGCAACGGGCAAAGCGGATTCATTCTATGAAACAAACATTCATTCATTTATACAAAATGCACGCCTTAATGCAATGAGTTGAGCTTCTCTCATCCATTCAACTTGTAAAGCTTTACGCTTTAATTCAATCAAGCAAGCTGCACTCATTGATGCATTGAAACAAAAGTTAGTCGTTATTTCAGTGCAACAAACTTAACACACTTATTTAGCGATTCAAATTGCACACGTTCATTCAAACAAAGACACGGCATTTGTCAATTCAATGAGTAGAGCTACTCTGATTCATTCAATGCCACAGGCTTCTCGCATTGGCTGAATCGTACTCCATGAACGAAACTGCATGTCTTATTTCAATGAGTAGAGGTTCTCTCATTCACTCCATGTGTCAAGCTTAACTCTTTCAGTCAATGAAACAAACGGCATTCACTCATGGATTGAATCAAACTTCAATACTTGATTCAATGATTCAAAACTTATTCCTTGTTTCAAAGGAACAAACGTAACTCACTTATTTAGTTAATCCTACTGGACTCGATCATTCAATGAAACAAACTGTACATTATAATGCAGTGAATAAAGGTAATCTCATTGATCAATGCCGCAAGCTAAGCGATTTAGTTCAATGAGTGGAGCTTCTCTCCTTATTTTAAATATGTCAACATTAACTCTTTAATTCAATCAAACAAACTTAACACATTAACCTCGTGAATCATTGTGCACATTTATTTAATGAAATGCACTGCACGACTTATTAATAGAGTAGGCTCCTAACGTTCATTCAATGCCACGAGCAAAAGTATTTTTTCTAAGAAACAAACTGCACGCAATCATTCAATGATACAGACTGTACGCCTTAATTCAGTGGTAGAGATTCTCTCATTGATTCAATCAAGCAAGCTACGTTCACTGATTCATTGAATCAAACATTATTCGTTATTTCAATGAAACAAACTTAACACACTTATTTAGTGGTTCATATTGCACACGTTCATTCAATCAAAGACAAGGCACTTGTCAATTCAAAGAGTAAAGCTACTTTCATTCATTCAATGCCACAAGCTTCACGCATTGGCTGAATCATACTGCACACATTCACTCCATGAACGAAACTGCATGTGTCAATTCAATGAGTAGAACTTCTCTCATTCACTCTATGTGTCAAGCTTAACGCTTTAATTCAATGAGACAAACGGCATTCACTCATTGATTGATTCAAATTTCAATCCTTGAGTCAATGAATCAAAACTTATTCCTTGTTTCAAAGAAACAAACGTAACTCACTAATTTAGTGAATCCTACTGGACTCGACATAAACTCTTTAATTCAATCAAACAAACTTAACACATAAACCTCGTGAATCAATGTGCACTATTGTTTCAATGAAATGCACTGCATGTCTTATTTAAAGAGTAGAACTCATTCCATTCATTCAATTCCACGAACGAAACGGATGCATTCAATGATGCAAACTGCACGCATTCATTCAAAGATACAGACCGTACACCTTAATTCAATGAGTAGAGCGTTTCTCATTCATTCAACGTGTCAATCTTAACTCTTTAATTTAATCAAGCAAACTGCTTTCATTGAATCAAACATTATTCATTATTTCAATGAAATAAATTTAACACACTTTTTTAGTGATTCAAATTGCACACGTGCATGCAATCAAAGACACTGCACTTGTCAATTCAAGAGTAGAGCTACTCTCATTCATTTAATGTGTCATTCTTAACTCTATAATTCAATCAAACAAACTTAACTCATAAACCTCGTGAATCAATTTGCACACATTCATTCAATGAAATGCACTGAACTACTTATTAATAAAGTAGAGCTCCTAACGGTCATTCAATGCTCGAGCAAAAGTATTCATTCAATGATGCAAACTGCAGGCATTCATTCAACGATACAGACTGTACGCCTTAATTCAATGGTAGAACTTCTCTCAATCTTTCAACGTGTCAAGCTTTACGCTTTAATTCAATCAAGCAAGCTGCATTCCATTGATTTATTGAATCAAACATTATACGTTATGTCAGTGCAACAAACTTAACACACTGATTTAGTGATTCAAATTGCACACGTTCATTCAAACAAAGACCACGGCATTTGTCAATTCAATGAGTAGAGCTACTCTCATTCATTCAATTCCACAAGTTTCACACATTGGCTGAATCATACTGCACACATTCACAGCATGAACGAAATTGCATGTGTTAATTCAATGAGTAGAGCTTCTCTCTTTCACTCCATGTGTCAAGTTTAAACCTTTAATTCAATGAAACAAACAGCATTCGCTCATGGATTGAATCAAATTCAATCCTTGAGTCAATGAATCAAAACTTATTCCTTGTTTCACAGGAACAAACGTAACTCACTTATTAATTGAATCTTACTGGACTCGATCATTCAATGAAACAAACATTATAATGCAGTGCGTAGAGGTCATCTCATTGTTTCAATGCCGCAAGCTATGCGATTTAGTTCAATGAGTATAGCTTCTCTCTTTCATTTAATATGTCAACATTAACTCTATATTTCAATCAAACAAACTCAACTCATAAACCTCCTGAATCAATTTACACACATTCATGTAATGAAATGCATTTCGCGACTTTTTCAAAGAGTATAGCTCCTAACATTCATTCAATGCAACGGGCAAAACGGATTCATTCTATGAAACAAACATTCATTCATTTATACAAAATGCACGCCTTAATGCAATGAGTTGAGCTTCTCTCATTCATTCAACTTGTCAAGCTTTACGCTTTAATTCAATCAAGCAAGCTGCACTCATTGATGCATTGAAACAAAAGTTAGTCGTTATTTCAGTGCAACAAACTTAACACACTTATTTAGTGATTCAAATTGCACATGTTCATTCAAACAAAGACACGGCATTTGTCAATTCAATGAGTAGAGCTACTCTCATTCATTCAATGCCACAAGCTTCACGCAATGGCTGAATCATACTGCACACATTCACTCAATGAACGAAACTGCATGTGTTAATTCAATGAGTAGAAGTTCTCTCATTCACTCCTTATGTCAAGCTTAACGCTTAAGTCAATGAAACAAACGGCATTCATTCATGGATTGAATCAAACTTCAATCCTTCATTCAATGATTCAAAACTTATTTCTTGTTTCAAAGGAACAAACGTATCTCACTTATTTAGTGAATCCTACTGGACTCGATAATTCAATGAAACAAACTGCACATTATAATGCAGTGAGAAAAGTAATCTCATTGTTTCAATGCCGAAAGCTAAGCGATTTACTTCAATGAGTAGAGCTTCTCTCCTTCATTTAATATGTCAACATTAACTCTTTAATTCAATCAAAAAAACTTAACAAATAAACCTCGTGAATCATTCTGCACTATTCTTTCAATGAAATGCACTGCACGTCTTATTCAAAGAGTAGAACTCATTCTATCCATTTAATGCCACGAGCGAAACGGATTCATTCAATGATGCAAACTGCACGCATTCATTCATAGATACTGACTGTACTCCTTAATTCAATGAGTAGAGCGTTTCTCATTTATTCAACATTTCAATCTTAACTCTTTAATTTAATCAAGCAAACTGCATTCATTGATTCATTGAATCAAACATTATTCTTTATTTCAATGAAATGAACTTAACACACGTTTTTAGTGAATCAAATTGCACTCGTGCATGCAATCAAAGACACTGCACTTGTCAATTCAAGAGTAGAGCTACTCTCATTCATTTATTGTATCATTCTTAACTCTATAATTCAAGCAAACAAAGTTTAGTCATAACCCTCGTGAATCAATTTGCACACATTCATGTAATGAAATGCATTGCACGACTTTTTCAAAGATTATAGCTCTTAACATTCCTTCAATGCAACGGGCAAAACGGATTCATTCTATGAAACAAACATTCATTCATTTATATAAAATGCACGACTTAATGCAATCAGTAGAGCTTCTCTAATTCATTCAACTTGTCGAGTTTTACGCCTTAAATCAATCAAGCAAGCTGCACTCATTGATGCATTGAAACAAACATTATACGTTATTTCAATGAAACAAACTTAACACACTTATTTACTTTTACATATTGCACACGTTCATTCAAACAAAGACACGGCATTTGTCAATTCAATGAGTAGAGCTACTCTCATTCATTCAATGCCACAAGCTTCTCGCATTGGCTGAATCGTACTCCATGAACGAAAATGCATGTCTTATTTCAATGAGTAGAGGTTCTCTCATTCACTCCATGTGTCAAGCTTAACTCTTTCAGTCAATGAAACAAACGGCATTCTCTCATGGATTGAATCAAACTTCAATACTTGATTCAATGATTCAAAACTTATTCCTTGTTTCAAAGGAACAAACGTAACTCACTTATTTAGTTAATCCTACTGGACTCGATCATTCAATGAAACAAACTGCACATTATAATGCAGTGAATAAAGGCAATCTCATTGATCAATGCCGCAAGCTAAGCGATTTAGTGCAATGAGTGGAGCTTCTCTCCTTATTTTAATATGTCAACATTAACTCTTAAATTCAATCAAACAAACTTAACACATAAACCTCGTGAATCATTGTGCACACATTCATTCAATGAAATGCACTGCACGACTTATTAATAGAGTAGAGCTCCTAACATTCATTCAATGCCACGAGCAAAAGTATTTTTTCTATGAAACAAACTGCACGCAGTCATTCAATGATACAGACTGTACGCCTTAATTCAGTGGTAGAGATTCTCTCATTGATTCAATCAAGCAAGCTACGTTCATTGATTCATTGAATCAAACATTATTCGTTATTTCAATGAAACAAACTTAACACACTTATTTAGTGGTTCATATTGCACACGTTCATTCAATCAAAGACAAGGCACTTGTCAATTCAAAGAGTAAAGCTACTCTCATTCATTCAATGCCACAAGCTTCACTCATTGGCTGAATCATACTGCACACATTCACTCCATGAACGAAACTGCATGTGTCAATTCAATGAGTAGAGCTTCTCTCATTCACTCTATGTGTCAAGCTTAACGCTTTAATTCAATGAGACAAACGGGATTCACTCATTGATTGATTCAAATTTCAATCCTTGAGTCAATGAATCAAAACTTATTCCTTGTTTCAAAGAAACAAACGTAACTCACTAATTTAGTGAATCCTACTGGACTCGACATAAACTCTTTAATTCAATCAAACAAACTTAACACATAAACCTCGTGAATCAATGTGCACTATTGTTTCAATGAAATGCACTGCATGTCTTATTTAAAGAGTAGAACTCATTCCATTCATTCAATTCCACGAACGAAACGGATGCATTCAATGATGCAAACTGCACACATTCATTCAAAGATACAGACCGTACACCTTAATTCAATGAGTAGAGCGTTTCTCATTCATTCAACGTGTCAATCTTAACTCTTTAATTTAATCAAGCAAACTGCTTTCATTGAATCAAACATTATTCATTATTTCAATGAAATAAATTTAACACACTTTTTTAGTGATTCAAATTGCACACGTGCATGCAATCAAAGACACTTCACTTGTCAATTCAAGAGTAGAGCTACTCTCATTCATTTAATGTGTCATTCTTAACTCTATAATTCAATCAAACAAACTTAACTCATAAACCTCGTGAATCAATTTGCACACATTCATTCAATGAAATGCACTGAACTACTTATTAATAAAGTAGAGCTCCTAACGGTCATTCAATGCTCGAGCAAAAGTATTCATTCAATGATGCAAACTGCAGGCATTCATTCAACGATACAGACTGTACGCCTTAATTCAATGGTAGAACTTCTCTCAATCTTTCAACGTGTCAAGCTTTACGCTTTAATTCAATCAAGCAAGCTGCATTCCATTGATTCATTGAATCAAACATTATACGTTATGTCAGTGCAACAAACTTAACACACTGATTTAGTGATTCAAATTGCACACGTTCATTCAAACAAAGACCACGGCATTTGTCAATTCAATGAGTAGAGCTACTCTCATTCATTCAATTCCACAAGTTTCACACATTGGCTGAATCATACTGCACACATTCACAGCATGAACGAAATTGCATGTGTTAATTCAATGAGTAGAGCTTCTCTCTTTCACTCCATGTGTCAAGTTTAAACCTTTAATTCAATGAAACAAACAGCATTCGCTCATGGATTGAATCAAATTCAATCCTTGAGTCAATGAATCAAAACTTATTCCTTGTTTCACAGGAACAAACGTAACTCACTTATTAATTGAATCTTACTGGACTCGATCATTCAATGAAACAAACATTATAATGCAGTGCGTAGAGGTCATCTCATTGTTTCAATGCCGCAAGCTATGCGATTTAGTTCAATGAGTATAGCTTCTCTCTTTCATTTAATATGTCAACATTAACTCTACATTTCAATCAAACAAACTCAACTCATAAACCTCCTGAATCAATTTACACACATTCATGTAATGAAATGCATTTCGCGACTTTTTCAAAGAGTATAGCTCCTAACATTCATTCAATGCAACGGGCAAAACGGATTCATTCTATGAAACAAACATTCATTCATTTATACAAAATGCACGCCTTAATGCAATGAGTTGAGCTTCTCTCATTCATTCAACTTGTCAAGCTTTACACTTTAATTCAATCAAGCAAGCTGCACTCATTGATGCATTGAAACAAAAGTTAGTCGTTATTTCAGTGCAACAAACTTAACACACTTATTTAGTGATTCAAATTGCACATGTTCATTCAAACAAAGACACGGCATTTGTCAATTCAATGAGTAGAGCTACTCTCATTCATTCAATGCCACAAGCTTCTCACATTGGCTGAATCGTACTCCATGAACGAAACTGCATGTCTTATTTCAATGAGTAGAGGTTCTCTCATTCACTCCATGTGTCAAGCTTAACTCTTTCAGTCAATGAAACAAACGGCATTCACTCATGGATTGAATCATACTTCAATACTTGATTCAATGATTCAAAACTTATTCTTTGTTTCAAAGGAACAAACGTAACTCACTTATTTAGTTAATCCTACTGGACTCGATCATTCAATGAAACAAACTGTACATTATAATGCAGTGAATAAAGGTAATCTCATTGATCAATGCCGCAAGCTAAGCGATTTAGTTCATGAGTGGAGCGTCTCTCCTTATTTTAATATGTCAACATTAACTCTTTAATTCAATCAAACAAACTTATCACATAAACCTCGTGAATCATTGTGCACATTCATTCAATGAAATGCACTGCACGACTTATTAATAGAGTAGAGCTCCTAACGTTCATTCAATTCCACGAGCAAAAGTATTTTTTCTATGAAACAAACTGCACGCAATCATTCAATGATTCAGACTGTACGCCTTAATTCAGTGGTAGAGATTCTCTCATTGATTCAATCAAGCAAGCTACGTTCATTGATTCATTGAATCAAACATTATTCGTTATTTCAATGAAACAAACTTAACACACTTATTTAGTGGTTCATATTGCACACGTTCATTCAATCAAAGACAAGGCACATGTCAATTCAAAGAGTAAAGCTACTCTCATTCATTCAATGCCACAAGCTTCACGCATTGGCTGAATAATACTGCACACATTCACTCCATGAACAAAACTGTATGTGTCAATTCAATGAGTAGAGCTTCTCTCATTCACTCTATGTGTCAAGCTTAACGCTTTAATTCAATGAGACAAACGGCATTCACTCATTGATTGATTCATATTTTCAATCCTTGAGTCAATGAATCAAAACTTATTCCTTGTTTCAAAGGAACAAACGTAACTCACTAATTTATTGAATCCTACTGGACTCGACATAAACTCTTTAATTCAATCAAACAAACATAACACATAAACCTCATGAATCAATGTGCACTATTGTTTCAATGAAATGCACTGCATGTCTTATTCAAAGAGTAGAACTCATTCCATTCATTCAATTCCACGAACGAAACGGATGCATTCAATGATGCAAACTGCACGCATTCATTCAAAGATACAGACCGTACACCTTAATTCAATGAGTAGAGCGTTTCTCATTCATTCAACGTGTCAATCTTAACTCTTTAATTTAATCAAGCAAACTGCTTTCATTGAATCAAACATTATTCATTATTTCAATGAAATAAATTTAACACACTTTTTTAGTGATTCAAATTGCACACGTGCATGCAATCAAAGACACTGCACTTGTCAATTCAAGAGTAGAGCTACTCTCATTCATTTAATGTGTCATTCTTAACTCTATAATTCAATCAAACAAACTTAACTCATAAACCTCGTGCATCAATTTGCACACATTCATTCAATGAAATGCACTGCACTACTTATTAATAAAGTAGAGCTCCTAACGGTCATTCAATGCTCGAGCAAAAGTATTCATTCAATGATGCAAACTGCACGCATTCATTCAACGATACAGACTGTACGCCTTAATTCAATGGTAGAACTTCTCTCAATCTTTCAACGTGTCAAGCTTACGCTTTAATTCAATCAAGCAAGCTGCATTCCATTGATTCATTGAATCAAACATTATACGTTATTTCAGTGCAACAAACTTAACACACTGATTTAGTGATTCATATTGCACACGTTCATTCAAACAAAGACCACGGCATTTGTCAATTCAATGAGTAGAGCTACTCTCATTCATTCAATTCCACAAGTTTCACACATTGGCTGAATCATACTGCACACATTCACTGCATGAACGAAATTGCATGTGTTAATTCAATGAGTAGAGCTTCTCTCTTTCACTCCATGTGTCAAGTTTAAACCTTTAATTCAATGAAACAAACAGCATTCGCTCATGGATTGAATCAAATTCAATCCTTGAGTCAATGAATCAAAACTTATTCCTTGTTTCAAAGGAACAAACGTAACTCACTTATTAATTGAATCTTACTGGACTCGATCATTCAATGAAACAAACATTATAATGCAGTGAGTAGAGGTCATCTCATTGTTTCAATGCCGCAAGCTATGCGATTTAGTTCAATGAGTATAGCTTCTCTCTTTCATTTAATATGTCAACATTAACTCTATATTTCAATCAAACAAACTCAACTCATAAACCTCCTGAATCAATTTACACACATTCATGTAATGAAATGCATTTCGCGACTTTTTCAAAGAGTATAGCTCCTAACATTCATTCAATGCAACGGGCAAAACGGATTCATTCTATGAAACAAACATTCATTCATTTATACAAAATGCACGCCTTAATGCAATGAGTTGAGCTTCTCTCATTCATTCAACTTGTCAAGCTATACGCTTTAATTCAATCAAGCAAGCTGCACTCATTGATGCATTGAAACAAAAGTTAGTCGTTATTTCAGTGCAACAAACTTAACACACTTATTTAGTGATTCAAATTGCACATGTTCATTCAAACAAAGACACGGCATTTGTCAATTCAATGAGTAGAGCTACTCTCATTCATTCAATGCCACAAGCTTCACGCATTGGCTGAATCATACTGCACACATTCACTCAATGAACGAAACTGCATGTGTTAATTCAATGAGTAGAAGTTCTCTCATTCACTCCTTATGTCAAGCTTAACGCTTAAGTCAATGAAACAAACGGCATTCATTCATGGATTGAATCAAACTTCAATCCTTCATTCAATGATTCAAAACTTATTTCTTGTTTCAAAGGAACAAACGTATCTCACTTATTTAGTGAATCCTACTGGACTCGATAATTCAATGAAACAAACTGCACATTATAATGCAGTGAGAAAAGTAATCTCATTGTTTCAATGCCGAAAGCTAAGCGATTTACTTCAATGAGTAGAGCTTCTCTCCTTCATTTAATATGTCAACATTAACTCTTTAATTCAATCAAAAAAACTTAACAAATAAACCTCGTGAATCATTCTGCACTATTCTTTCAATGAAATGCACTGCACGTCTTATTCAAAGAGTAGAACTCATTCTATCCATTTAATGCCACGAGCGAAACGGATTCATTCAATGATGCAAACTGCACGCATTCATTCATAGATACTGACTGTACTCCTTAATTCAATGAGTAGAGCGTTTCTCATTTATTCAACATTTCAATCTTAACTCTTTAATTTAATCAAGCAAACTGCATTCATTGATTCATTGAATCAAACATTATTCTTTATTTCAATGAAATGAACTTAACACACGTTTTTAGTGAATCAAATTGCACTCGTGCATGCAATCAAAGACACTGCACTTGTCAATTCAAGAGTAGAGCTACTCTCATTCATTTAATGTATCATTCTTAACTCTATAATTCAAGCAAACAAAGTTTAGTCATAACCCTCGTGAATCAATTTGCACACATTCATGTAATGAAATGCATTGCACGACTTTTTCAAAGATTATAGCTCTTAACATTCATTCAATGCAACGGGCAAAACGGATTCATTCTATGAAACAAACATTCATTCATTTATATAAAATGCACAACTTAATGCAATCAGTAGAGCTTCTCTAATTCATTCAACTTGTCGAGTTTTACGCCTTAAATCAATCAAGCAAGCTGCACTCATTGATGCATTGAAACAAACATTATACGTTATTTCAATGAAACAAACTTAACACACTTATTTACTTTTACATATT
Source organism: Chiloscyllium plagiosum (assembly GCF_037043375.1). NCBI lineage: Eukaryota > Metazoa > Chordata > Chondrichthyes > Orectolobiformes > Hemiscylliidae > Chiloscyllium > Chiloscyllium plagiosum. The sequence goes on along the minus strand of NW_028270192.1, from coordinate 8,422,271 downwards.
GCACACGTTCATTCAAACAAAGACACGGCATTTGTCAATTCAATGAGTAGAGCTACTCTCATTCATTCAATGCCACAAGCTTCTCGCATTGGCTGAATCGTACTCCATGAACGAAAATGCATGTCTTATTTCAATGAGTAGAGGTTCTCTCATTCACTCCATGTGTCAAGCTTAACTCTTTCAGTCAATAAAACAAACGGCATTCTCTCATGGATTGAATCAAACTTCAATACTTGATTCATTGATTCAAAACTTATTCCTTGTTTCAAAGGAACAAACGTAACTCACTTATTTAGTTAATCCTACTGGACTCGATCATTCAATGAAACAAACTGCACATTATAATGCAGTGAATAAAGGTAATCTCATTGATCAATGCCGCAAGCTAAGCGATTTAGTGCAATGAGTGGAGCTTCTCTCCTTATTTTAATATGTCAACATTAACTCTTAAATTCAATCAAACAAACTTAACACATAAACCTCGTGAATCATTGTGCACATTCATTCAATGAAATGCACTGCACGACTTATTAATAGAGTAGAGCTCCTAACATTCATTCAATGCCACGAGCAAAAGTATTTTTTCTATGAAACAAACTGCACGCAGTCATTCAATGATACAGACTGTACGCCTTAATTCAGTGGTAGAGATTCTCTCATTGATTCAATCAAGCAAGCTACGTTCATTGATTCATTGAATCAAACATTATTCGTTATTTCAATGAAACAAACTTAACACACTTATTTAGTGGTTCATATTGCACACGTTCATTCAATCAAAGACAAGGCACTTGTCAATTCAAAGAGTAAAGCTACTCTCATTCATTCAATGCCACAAGCTTCACTCATTGGCTGAATCATACTGCACACATTCACTCCATGAACGAAACTGCATGTGTCAATTCAATGAGTAGAGCTTCTCTCATTCACTCTATGTGTCAAGCTTAACGCTTTAATTCAATGAGACAAACGGCATTCACTCATTGATTGATTCAAATTTCAATCCTTGAGTCAATGAATCAAAACTTATTCCTTGTTTCAAAGGAACAAACGTAACTCACTAATTTAGTGAATCCTACTGGACTCGACATAAACTCTTTAATTCAATCAAACAAACTTAACACATAAACCTCGTGAATCAACGTGCACTATTTTTTCAATGAAATGCACTGCACGTCTTATTCAAAGAGTCGAACTCATTCCATTCATTCAATTCCACGAACGAAACGGATGCATTTAATGATGCAAACTTCACGCATTCATTCAAAGATACAGACTGTACACCTCAATTCAATGAGTAGAGCGTTTCTCATTCATTCAATGTGTCAATCTTAACTCTTTAATTTAATCAAGCAAACTGCTTTCATTGAATCAAACATTATTCGTTATTTCAATGAAATAAACTTAACACACGTTTTTAGTGATTCAAATTGCACACGTGCATGCAATCAAAGACACTGCACTTGTCAATTCAAGAGTAGAGCTACTCTCATTCATTTAATGTGTCATTCTTAACTGTATAATTCAATCAAACAAACTTAACTCATAAACATCGTGAATCAATTTGCACACATCCATTCAATGAAATGCACTGCACTACTTATTAATAAAGTAGAGCTCCTAACGGTCATTCAATGCTCGAGCAAAAGTATTCATTCAATGATGCAAACTGCAAGCATTCATTCAACGATACAGACTGTACGCCTTAATTCAATGGTAGAACTTCTCTCAATCTTTCAACGTGTCAACCTTTACGCTTTAATTCAATAAAGCAAGCTGCATTCCATTGATTCATTGAATCAAACATTATACGTTATTTCAGTGCAACAAACTTAACACACTTATTTAGTGATTCATATTGCACACGTTCATTCAAACAAAGACCACGGCATTTGTCAATTCAATGAGTAGAGCTACTCTCATTCATTCAATTCCACAAGTTTCACACATTGGCTGAATCATACAGCACACATTCACTGCATGAACGAAATTGCATGTGTTAATTCAATGAGTAGAGCTTCTCTCTTTCACTCCATGTGTCAAGTTTACATCTTTAATTCAATGAAACAAACGGCATTCACTCATATTGAATCAAATTCAATCCATGATTCAATGAATCAAAACTTATTCCTTGTTTCAAAGGAACAAACGTAACTCACTTATTAATTGAATCTTCCTGGACTCGATCATTCAATGAAACAAACATTATAATGCAGTGAGTAGAAGTCATCTCATTGTTTCATTGCCGCTAGCAAAGCGATTAACTTCAATGAGTATAGCTTATCTCTTTCATTTAATATGTCAACATTAACTCTATATTTCAATCAAACAAACTCAACTCATAAAACTCCTGAAACAATTTACACACATTCATGTAATGAAATGCATTTCACGACTTTTTGAAAGAGTATAGCTCCTAACATTCATTCAATGCAACGGGCAAAACGGATTCATTCTATGAATCAAACATTCATTCATTTATACAAAATGCACGCCTTAATGCAATGAGTTGAGCTTCTCTCATTCATTCAACTTGTCAAGCTTTACGCTTTAATTCAATCAAGCAAGCTGCACTCATTGATGCATTGAAACAAAAGTTATCCGTTATTTCAATGAAACAAACTTAACACACATATTTAGTGATTCATATTGCACACGTTACTTCAAACATTTGTCAATTCAATGAGGAGAGCTACTCTCATTCATTCAATACCACAAGCTTCAAGCAATCGCTGAATCGTACTCCATGAACGAAACTGCAATAACCCACTAATTTAGTGAATCCTACTGGACTCGACATAAAATCTTTAATTCAATCAAACAAACTTAACACATAAACCTCGTGAATCAATGTGCACTATTTTTTTCAATGTAATGCACTGCACGTCTTATTCAAAGAGTAGAACTCATTCCATTCATTCAATTCCACGAACGAAACGGATGCATTCAATGATGCAAACTGCACGCATTCATTCAACGATACAGACTTTACACCTTAATTCAATGAGTAGAGCGTTTCTCATTCATTCAATGTGTCAATCTTAACTCTTTAATTTAATCAAGCAAACTGCTTTCAATGAATCAAACATTATTCATTATTTCAATGAAATAAACTTAACACACTTTTTTAGTGATTCAAATTGCACACGTGCATGCAATCAAAGACACTGCACTTGTCAGTTCAAGAGTAGAGCTACTCTCATTCATTTAATGTATCATTCTTAACTCTATAATTCAATCAAACAAACTTAACTAATAAACCTCGTGAATCAATTTGCACACATTCATTCAATGAAATGCACTGCACTACTTATTAATAAAGTAGAGCTCCCAACGGTCATTCAATGCTCGAGCAAAAGTATTCATTCAATGATGCAAACTGCACGCATTCATTCAACGAACCAGACTGTACCCCTTAATTCAATGGTAGAACCTCTCTCAATCTTTCAACGTGTCAAGCTTTACGCTTTAATTCAATCAAGCAAGCTGCATTCCATTGATTCATTGAGTCAAACATTATTCTTTATTTCAATGAAATGAACTTAACACACGTTTTTAGTGAATCAAATTGCACTCGTGCATGCAATCAAAGATACTGCACTTGTCAATTCAAGATAGAGCTACTCTCATTCATTTAATGTATCATTCTTAACTCTATAATTCAATCAAACAAACTTTAGTCATAACCCTCGTGAATCAATTTGCACACATTCATGTAATGAAATGCATTGCACGACTTTTTCAAAGAGTATAGCTCTTAACATTCATTCAATGCAACGGGCAAAACGGATTCATTCTATGAAACAAACATTCATTCATTTATACAAAATGCACGACTTAATGCAATCAGTAGAGCTTCTCTAATTCATTCAACTTGTCGAGTTTTACGCTTTAATTCAATCAAGCAAGCTGCACTCATTGATGCATTGAAACAAAAATTATCCGTTATTTCAATGAAACAAACTTAACACACTTATTTACTTTTTCATATTGCACACGTTCATTCAAACAAAGACACAGCATTTGTCAATTCAATGAGTAGAGCTACTCTCATTCATTCAATGCCACAAGCTTCTCGCATTGGTTGAATCGTACTCCATGAACGAAACTGCATGTCTTATTTCAATGAGTAGAGGTTCTCTCATTCACTCCATGTGTCAAGCTTAACTCTTTCAGTCAATGAAACAAACGGCATTCACTCATGGATTGAATCAAACTTCAATACTTGATTCAATGATTCAAAACTTATTCCTTGTTTCAAAGGAACAAACGTAACTCACTTATTTAGTTAATCCTACTGGACTCGATCATTCAATGAAACAAACTGCACATTATAATGCAGTGAATAAAGGTAATCTCATTGATCAATGCCGCAAGCTAAGCGATTTAGTGCAATGAGTGGAGCTTCTCTCCTTATTTTAATATGTCAACATTAACTCTTAAATTCAATCAAACAAACTTAACACATAAACCTCGTGAATCATTGTGCACATTCATTCAATGAAATGCACTGCACGACTTATTAATAGAGTAGAGCTCCTAACGTTCATTCAATGCCACGAGCAAAAGTATTTTTTCTATAAAACAAACTGCACGCAATCATTCAATGATACAGACTGTATGCCTTAATTCAGTGGTAGAGATTCTCTCATTGATTCAAGCAAGCAAGCTACGTTCATTGATTCATTGAATCAAACATTATTCGTTATTTCAATGAAACAAACTTAACACACTTATTTAGTGGTTCATATTGCACACGTTCATTCAATCAAAGACAAGGCACATGTCAATTCAAAGAGTAAAGCTACTCTCATTCATTCAATGCCACAAGCTTCACGCATTGGCTGAATAATACTGCACACATTCACTCCATGAACGAAACTGTATGTGTCAATTCAATGAGTAGAGCTTCTCTCATTCACTCTATGTGTCAAGCTTAACGCTTTAATTCAATGAGACAAACGGCATTCACTCATTGATTGATTCAAATTTCAATCCTTGAGTCAATGAATCAAAACTTATTCCTTGTTTCAAAGGAACAAACGTAACTCACTAATTTAGTGAATCCTACTGGACTCGACATAAACTCTTTAATTCAATCAAACAAACTTAACACATAAACCTTGTGAATCAATGTGCACTATTTTTTCAATGAAATGCACTGCACGTCTTATTCAAAGAGTAGAACTCATTCCATTCATTCAATTCCACGAACGACACAGATGCATTCAATGATGCAAACTGCACGCATTCATTCAAAGATACAGACTGTACACCTTAATTCAATGAGTAGAGCGTTTCTCATTCATTCAACGTGTCAATCTTAACTCTTTATTTTAATCAAGCAAACTGCTTTCATTGAATCAAACATTATTCATTATTTCAATGAAATAAACTTAACACACTTTTTTAGTGATTCAAATTGCACACGTGCATGCAATCAAAGACACTGCACTTGTCAATTCAAGAGTAGAGCTACTCTCATTCATTTAATGTGTCATTCTTAACTCTATAATTCAATCAAACAAACTTAACTAATAAACCCCGTGAATCAATTTGCACACATTCATTCAATGAAATGCACTGCACTACTTATTAATAAAGTAGAGCTCCTAACGGTCATTCAATGCTCGAGCAAAAGTATTCATTCAATGAGGCAAACTGCACGCATTCATTCAATGATACAGACTGTACGCCTTAATTCAATGGTAGAACCTCTCTCAATCTTTCAACGTGTCAAGCTTTACGCTTTAATTCAATCAAGCAAGCTGCATTCCATTGATTCATTGATTCAAACATTATATGTTATTTCAGTGCAACAAACTTAACACACTTATTTAGTGATTCATATTGCACACGCTCATTCAAACAAAGACCACGGCATTTGTCAATTCAATGAGTAGAGCTACTCTCATTCATTCAATTCCACAAGTTTCACACATTGGCTGAATCATACTGCACACATTCACAGCATGAACGAAATTGCATGTGTTAATTCAATGAGTAGAGCTTCTCTCTTTCACTCCATGTGTCAAGTTTAAACCTTTAATTCAATGAAACAAACGGCATTCACTCATGGATTGAATCAAATTCAATCCTTGAGTCAATGAATCAAAACTTATTCCTTCTTTCAAAGGAACAAACGTAACTTACTTATTAATTGAATCTTACTGGACTCGATCATTCAATGAAACAAACATTATAATGCAGTGAGTAGAGGTCATCTCATTGTTTCAATGCCGCAAGCAAAGCGATTTACTTCAATGAGTATAGCTTCTCTCTTTCATTTAATATGTCAACATTAACTCTATATTTCAATCAAACAAACTCAACTCATAAACCTCCTGAATCAATTTACACACATTCATGTAATGAAATGCATTTCGCGACTTTTTCAAAGAGTATAGCTCCTAACATTCATTCAATGCAACGGGCAAAACGGATTCATTCTATGAAACAAACATTCATTCATTTATACAAAATGCACGCCTTAATGCAATGAGTTGAGCTTCTCTCATTCATTTAACTTGTCAAGCTTTACGCTTTAATTCAATCAAGCAAGCTGCACTCATTGATGCATTGAAACAAAAGTTAGTCGTTATTTCAGTGCAACAAACTTAACACACTTATTTAGTGATTCAAATTGCACACGTTCATTCAAACAAAGACAAGGCATTTGTCAATTCAATGAGAAGAGCTACTCTCATTCATTCAATGCCACAAGCTTCACGCATTGGCGGAATCATACTGCACACATTCACTCAATGAACGAAACTGCATGTGTTAATTCAATGAGTAGAAGTTCTCTCATTCACTCCTTGTGTCAAGCTTAACGCTTTAAGTCAATGAAACAAACGGCATTCATTCATGGATTGAATCAAACTTCAATCCTTGATTCAATGATTCAAAACTTATTTCTTGTTTCAAAGGAACAAACGTATCTCACTTATTTAGTGAATCCTACTGGACTCGATCATTCAATGAAACAAACTGCACATTATAATGCAGTGAGTAAAAGTAATCTCATTGTTTCAATGCCGAAAGCTAAGCGATTTACTTCAATGAGTAGAGCTTCTCTCCTTCATTTAATATGTCAACATTAACTCTTTAATTCAATCAAAAAAACTTAACAAATAAACCTCGTGAATCATTCTGCACTATTCTTTCAATGAAATGCACTGCACGACTTATTCAAAGAGTAGAACTCATTCCATCCATTTAATGCCACGAGCGAAACGGATTCATTCAATGATGCAAACTGCTAGCATTCATTCATAGATACAGACTGTAAACCTTGATTCAATGAGTAGAGCGTTTCTCATTTATTCAACATTTCAATCTTAACTCTTTAATTTAATCAAGCAAACTGCATTCATTGATTCATTGAATCATACATTATTCTTTATTTCAATGAAATGAACTTAACACACGTTTTTAGTGAATCAAATTGCACTCGTGCATGCAATCAAAGATACTGCACTTGTCAATTCAAGATAGAGCTACTCTCATTCATTTAATGTATCATTCTTAAGTCTATAATTCAGTCAAACAAACTTTAGTCATAACCCTCGTGAATCAATTTGCATACATTCATGTAATGAAATGCATTGCACGACTTTTTCAAAGAGTATAGCTCTTAACATTCATTCAATGCAACGGGCAAAACGGATTCATTCTATGAAACAAACATTCATTCATTTATACAAAATGCACGACTTAATGCAATCAGTAGAGCTTCTCTAATTCATTCAACTTGTCGAGTTTTACGCTTTAATTCAATCAAGCAAGCTGCACTCATTGATGCATTGAAACAAAAATTATCCGTTATTTCAATGAAACAAACTTAACACATTTATTTACTTTTTCATATTGCACACGTTCATTCAAACAAAGACACAGCATTTGTCAATTCAATGAGTAGAGCAACTCTCATTCATTCAATGCCACAAGCTTCTCGCATTGGCTGAATCGTACTCCATGAACGAAACTGCATGTCTTATTTCAATGAGTAGAGGTTCTCTCATTCACTTCATGTGTCAAGCTTAACTCTTTCAGTCAATGAAACAAACGGCATTCACTCATGGATTGAATCAAACTTCAATACTTGATTCAATGATGCAATACTTATTCCTTGTTTCAAAGGAACAAACGTAACTCACTTATTTAGTTAATCCTACTGGACTCGATCATTCAATGAAACAAACTGCACATTATAATGCAGTGAATAAAGGTAATCTCATTGATCAATGCCGCAATCTAAGCGATTTAGTTCAATGAGTGGAGCTTCTCTCCTTATTTTAATATGTCAACATTAACTCTTTAATTCAATCAAACAAACTTAACACATAAACCTCGTGAATCATTGTGCACATTCATTCAATGAAATGCACTGCACGACTTCTTAATAGAGTAGAGCTCCTAACGTTCATTCAATGCCACGAGCAAAAGTATTTTTTCTATGAAACAAACTGCACGCAATCATTCAATGATACAGACTGTACGCCTTAATTCAGTGGTAGAGATTCTCTCATTGATTCAAGCAAGCAAGCTACGTTCATTGATTCATTGAATCAAACATTATTCATTGTTTCAATGAAACAAACTTAACACACTTATTTAGTGGTTCATATTGCACACGTTCATTCAATCAAAGACAAGGCACATGTCAATTCAAAGAGTAAAGCTACTCTCATTCATTCAATGCCACAAGCTTCACGCATTGGCTGAATAATACTGCACACATTCACTCCATGAACGAAACTGTATGTGTCAATTCAATGAGTAGAGCTTCTCTCATTCACTCTATGTGTCAAGCTTAACGCTTTAATTCAATGAGACAAACGGCATTCACTCATTGATTGATTCAAATTTCAATCCTTGAGTCAATGAATCAAAACTTATTCCTTGTTTCAAAGGAACAAACGTAACTCACTAATTTAGTGAATCCTACTGGACTCGACATAAACTCTTTAATTCAATCAAACAAACTTAACACATAAACCTTGTGAATCAATGTGCACTATTTTTTCAATGAAATGCACTGCACGTCTTATTCAAAGAGTAGAACTCATTCCATTCATTCAATTCCACGAATGAAACGGATGCATTCAATGATGCAAACTGCACGCATTCATTCAAAGATACAGACTGTACAACTTAATTCAATGAGTAGAGCGTTTCTCATTCATTCAACGGGTCAATCTTAACTCTTTATTTTAATCAAGCAAACTGCTTTCATTGAATCAAACATTATTCATTATTTCAATGAAATAAACTTAACACACTTTTTTAGTGATTCAAATTGCACACGTACATGCAATCAAAGACACTGCACTTGTCAATTCAAGAGTAGAGCTACTCTCATACATTTAATGTGTCATTCTTAACTCTATAATTCATCAAACAAACTTAACTAATAAACCCCGTGAATCAATTTGCACACATTCATTCAATGAAATGCACTGCACTACTTATTAATAAAGTAGAGCTCCTAACGGTCATTCAATGCTCGAGCAAAAGTATTCATTCAATGAGGCAAACTGCACGCATTCATTCAACGATACAGACTGTACGCCTTAATTCAATGGTAGAACTTCTCTCAATCTTTCAACGTGTCAAGCTTTACGCTTTAATTCAATCAAGCAAGCTGCATTCCATTGATTCATTGAGTCAAACATTATACGTTATTTCAGTGCAACAAACTTAACACACTTATTTAGTGATTCATATTGCACACGTTCATTCAAACAAAGACCACGGCATTTGTCAATTCAATGAGTAGAGCTACTCTCATTCATTCAATTCCACAAGTTTCACACATTGGATAAATCATACTGCACACATTCACAGCATGAACGAAATTGCATGTGTTAATTCAATGAGTAGAGCTTCTCTCTTTCACTCCATGTGTCAAGTTTAAACCTTTAATTCAATGAAACAAACGGCATGCACTCATGGATTTAATCAAACTTCAATACTTGATTCAATGATTCAAAACTTATTTCTTGTTTCAAATGAACAAACGTAACTCACTTATTTAGTGAATCCTACTGGACTCGATCATTCAATGAAACAAACTGCACATTATAATGCAGTGAGTAAAAGTAATCTCATTGTTTCAATGCGGAAAGCTAAGCGATTTACTTCAATGAGTAGAGCTTCTCTCCTTCATTTAATATGTCAACATTATCTCTTTAATTCAATCAAAAAAACTTAACAAATAAACCTCGTGAATCATTCTGCACTATTCTTTCAATGAAATGCACTGCACGACTTATTCAAAGAGTAGAACTCATTCCATCCATTTAATGCCACGAGCGAAACGGATTCATTCAATGATGCAAACTGCACGCATTCATTCATAGATACAGACTGTACACCTTAATTCAACGAGTAGAGCGTTTCTCATTTATTCAACATTTCAATCTTAACTCTTTAATTTAATCAAGCAAACTGCATTCATTGATTCATTGAATCAAACATTATTCTTTATTTCAATGAAATGAACTTAACACACGTTTTTAGTGAATCAAATTGCACTCGTGCATGCAATTAAAGATACTGCACTTGTCAATTCAAGATAGAGCTACTCTCATTCATTTAATGTATCATTCTTAACTCTATAATTCAATCAAACAAACTTTAGTCATAACCCTCGTGAATCAATTTGCACACATTCATGTAATGAAATGCATTGCACGACTTTTTCAAAGAGTATAGCTCTTAACATTCATTCAATGCAACGGGCAAAACGGATTCATTCTATGAAACAAACATTCATTCATTTATACAAAATGCACGACTTAATGCAATCAGTAGAGCTTCTCTAATTCATTCAACTTGTCGAGTTTTACGCTTTAATTCAATCAAGCAAGCTGCACTCATTGATGCATTGAAACAAAAATTATCCGTTATTTCAATGAAACAAACTTAACACACTTATTTACTTTTTCATATTGCACACGTTCATTCAAACAAAGACACAGCATTTGTCAATTCAATGAGTAGAGCTACTCTCATTCATTCAATGCCACAAGCTTCTCGCATTGGCTGAATCGTACTCCATGAACGAAACTGCATGTCTTATTTCAATGAGTAGAGGTTCTCTCATTCACTCCATGTGTCAAGCTTAACTCTTTCAGTCAATGAAACAAACGGCATTCACTCATGGATTGAATCAAACTTCAATACTTGATTCAATGATTCAAAACTTATTCCTTGTTTCAAAGGAACAAACGTAACTCACTTATTTAGTTAATACTACTGGACTCGATCATTCAATGAAACAAACTGCACATTATAATGCAGTGAATAAAGGTAATCTCATTGATCAATGCCGCAAGCTAAGCGATTTAGTTCAATGAGTGGAGCTTCTCTCCTTATTTTAATATGTCAACATTAACTCTTTAATTCAATCAAACAAACTTAACACATAAACCTCGTGAATCATTGTGCACATTCATTCAATGAAATGCACTGCACGACTTCTTAATAGAGTAGAGCTCCTAACGTTCATTCAATGCCACGAGCAAAAGTATTTTTTCTATGAAACAAACTGCACGCAATCATTCAATGATACAGACTGTACGCCTTAATTCAGTGGTAGAGATTCTCTCATTGACTCAAGCAAGCAAGCTACGTTCATTGATTCATTGAATCAAACATTATTCATTGTTTCAATGAAACAAACTTAACACACTTATTTAGTGGTTCATATTGCACACGTTCATTCAATCAAAGACAAGGCACATGTCAATTCAAAGAGTAAAGCTACTCTCATTCATTCAATGCCACAAGCTTCACGCATTGGCTGAATAATACTGCACACATTCACTCCATGAACGAAACTGTATGTGTCAATTCAATGAGTAGAGCTTCTCTCATTCACTCTATGTGTCAAGCTTAACGCTTTAATTCAATGAGACAAACGGCATTCACTCATTGATTGATTCAAATTTCAATCCTTGAGTCAATGAATCAAAACTTATTCCTTGTTTCAAAGGAACAAACGTAACTCACTAATTTAGTGAATCCTACTGGACTCGACATAAACTCTTTAATTCAATCAAACAGACTTAACACATAAACCTTGTGAATCAATGTGCACTATTTTTTCAATGAAATGCACTGCACGTCTTATTCAAAGAGTCGAACTCATTCCATTCATTCAATTCCACGAACGAAACGGATGCATTCAATGATGCAAACTGCACGCATTCATTCATAGATACAGACTGTACACCTTAATTCAACGAGTAGAGCGTTTCTCATTTATTCAACATTTCAATCTTAACTCTTTAATTTAATCAAGCAAACTGCATTCATTGATTCATTGAATCAAACATTATTCTTTATTTCAATGAAATGAACTTAACACACGTTTTTAGTGAATCAAATTGCACTCGTGCATGCAATTAAAGATACTGCACTTGTCAATTCAAGATAGAGCTACTCTCATTCATTTAATGTATCATTCTTAACTCTATAATTCAATCAAACAAACTTTAGTCATAACCCTTGTGAATCAATTTGCACACATTCATGTAATGAAATGCATTGCACGACTTTTTCAAAGAGTATAGCTCTTAACATTCATTCAATGCAACGGGCAAAACGGATTCATTCTATGAAACAAACATTCATTCATTTATACAAAATGCACGACTTAATGCAATCAGTAGAGCTTCTCTAATTCATTCAACTTGTCGAGTTTTACGCTTTAATTCAATCAAGCAAGCTGCACTCATTGATGCATTGAAACAAAAATTATCCGTTATTTCAATGAAACAAACTTAACACACTTATTTACTTTTTCATATTGCACACGTTCATTCAAACAAAGACACAGCATTTGTCAATTCAATGAGTAGAGCTACTCTCATTCATTCAATGCCACAAGCTTCTCGCATTGGCTGAATCGTACTCCATGAACGAAACTGCATGTCTTATTTCAATGAGTAGAGGTTCTCTCATTCACTCCATGTGTCAAGCTTAACTCTTTCAGTCAATGAAACAAACGGCATTCACTCATGGATTGAATCAAACTTCAATACTTGATTCAATGATGCAAAACTTATTCCTTGTTTCAAAGGAACAAACGTAACTCACTTATTTAGTTAATCCTACTGGACTCGATCATTCAATGAAACAAACTGCACATTATAATGCAGTGAATAAAGGTAATCTCATTGATCAATGCCGCAAGCTAAGCGATTTAGTTCAATGAGTGGAGCTTCTCTCCTTATTTTAATATGTCAACATTAACGCTTTAATTCAATCAAACAAACTTAACACATAAACCTCGTGAATCATTGTGCACATTCATTCAATGAAATGCACTGCACGACTTCTTAATAGAGTAGAGCTCCTAACGTTCATTCAATGCCACGAGCAAAAGTATTTTTTCTATGAAACAAACTGCACGCAATCATTCAATGATACAGACTGTACACCTTAATTCAGTGGTAGAGATTCTCTCATTGACTCAAGCAAGCAAGCTACGTTCATTGATTCATTGAATCAAACATTATTCATTGTTTCAATGAAACAAACTTAACACACTTATTTAGTGGTTCATATTGCACACGTTCATTCAATCAAAGACAAGGCACATGTCAATTCAAAGAGTAAAGCTACTCTCATTCATTCAATGCCACAAGCTTCACGCATTGATGAATAATACTGCACACATTCACTCCATGAACGAAACTGTATGTGTCAATTCAATGAGTAGAGTTTCTCTCATTCACTCTATGTGTCAAGCTTAACGCTTTAATTCAATGAGACAAACGGCATTCACTCATTGATTGATTCAAATTTCAATCCTTGAGTCAATGAATCAAAACTTATTCCTTGTTTCAAAGGAACAAACGTAACTCACTAATTTAGTGAATCCTACTGGACTCGACATAAACTCTTTAATTCAATCAAACAAACTTAACACATAAACCTTGTGAATCAATGTGCACTATTTTTTCAATGAAATGCACTGCACGTCTTATTCAAAGAGTAGAACTCATTCCATTCATTCAATTCCACGAACGAAACGGATGCATTCAATGATGCAAACTGCACGCATTCATTCAAAGATACAGACTGTACAACTTAATTCAATGAGTAGAGCGTTTCTCATTCATTCAACGGGTCAATCTTAACTCTTTATTTTAATCAAGCAAACTGCTTTCATTGAATCAAACATTATTCATTATTTCAATGAAATAAACTTAACACACTTTTTTAGTGATTCAAATTGCACACGTGCATGCAATCAAAGACACTGCACTTGTCAATTCAAGAGTAGAGCTACTCTCATTCATTTAATGTGTCATTCTTAACTCTATAATTCATCAAACAAACTTAACTAATAAACCCCGTGAATCAATTTGCACACATTCATTCAATGAAATGCACTGCACTACTTATTAATAAAGTAGAGCTCCTAACGGTCATTCAATGCTCGAGCAAAAGTATTCATTCAATGAGGCAAACTGCACGCATTCATTCAACGATACAGACTGTACGCCTTAATTCAATGGTAGAACTTCTCTCAATCTTTCAACGTGTCAAGCTTTACGCTTTAATTCAATCAAGCAAGCTGCATTCCATTGATTCATTGAATCAAATATTATACATTATTTCAATGCAACAAACTTAACACACTTATTTAGTGATTCATATTGCACACGCTCATTCAAACAAAGACCACGGCATTTGTCAATTCAATGAGTAGAGCTACTCTCATTCATTCAATTCCACAAGTTTCACACATTGGCTGAATCATACTGCACACATTCACAGCATGAACGAAATTGCATGTGTTAATTCAATGAGTAGAGCTTCTCTCTTTCACTCCATGTGTCAAGTTTAAAACTTTAAATTCAATGAACAAACGGCATTCACTCATGGTTTGAATCAAATTCAATCCTTGAGTAAGTGAATCAAAACTTATTCCTTGTTTCAAAGGAACAAACGTAACTCACTAATTTAGTGAATCCTACTGGACTCGACATAAACTCTTTAATTCAATCAAACAGACTTAACACATAAACCTTGTGAATCAATGTGCACTATTTTTTCAATGAAATGCACTGCACGTCTTATTCAAAGAGTCGAACTCATTCCATTCATTCAATTCCACGAACGAAACGGATGCATTCAATGATGCAAACTGCACGCATTCATTCATAGATACAGACTGTACACCTTAATTCAACGAGTAGAGCGTTTCTCATTTATTCAACATTTCAATCTTAACTCTTTAATTTAATCAAGCAAACTGCATTCATTGATTCATTGAATCAAACATTATTCTTTATTTCAATGAAATGAACTTAACACACGTTTTTAGTGAATCAAATTGCACTCGTGCATGCAATTAAAGATACTGCACTTGTCAATTCAAGATAGAGCTACTCTCATTCATTTAATGTATCATTCTTAACTCTATAATTCAATCAAACAAACTTTAGTCATAACCCTTGTGAATCAATTTGCACACATTCATGTAATGAAATGCATTGCACGACTTTTTCAAAGAGTATAGCTCTTAACATTCATTCAATGCAACGGGCAAAACGGATTCATTCTATGAAACAAACATTCATTCATTTATACAAAATGCACGACTTAATGCAATCAGTAGAGCTTCTCTAATTCATTCAACTTGTCGAGTTTTACGCTTTAATTCAATCAAGCAAGCTGCACTCATTGATGCATTGAAACAAAAATTATCCGTTATTTCAATGAAACAAACTTAACACACTTATTTACTTTTTCATATTGCACACGTTCATTCAAACAAAGACACAGCATTTGTCAATTCAATGAGTAGAGCTACTCTCATTCATTCAATGCCACAAGCTTCTCGCATTGGCTGAATCGTACTCCATGAACGAAACTGCATGTCTTATTTCAATGAGTAGAGGTTCTCTCATTCACTCCATGTGTCAAGCTTAACTCTTTCAGTCAATGAAACAAACGGCATTCACTCATGGATTGAATCAAACTTCAATACTTGATTCAATGATGCAAAACTTATTCCTTGTTTCAAAGGAACAAACGTAACTCACTTATTTAGTTAATCCTACTGGACTCGATCATTCAATGAAACAAACTGCACATTATAATGCAGTGAATAAAGGTAATCTCATTGATCAATGCCGCAAGCTAAGCGATTTAGTTCAATGAGTGGAGCTTCTCTCCTTATTTTAATATGTCAACATTAACGCTTTAATTCAATCAAACAAACTTAACACATAAACCGCGTGAATCATTGTGCACATTCATTCAATGAAATGCACTGCACGACTTCTTAATAGAGTAGAGCTCCTAACGTTCATTCAATGCCACGAGCAAAAGTATTTTTTCTATGAAACAAACTGCACGCAATCATTCAATGATACAGACTGTACACCTTAATTCAGTGGTAGAGATTCTCTCATTGACTCAAGCAAGCAAGCTACGTTCATTGATTCATTGAATCAAACATTATTCATTGTTTCAATGAAACAAACTTAACACACTTATTTAGTGGTTCATATTGCACACGTTCATTCAATCAAAGACAAGGCACATGTCAATTCAAAGAGTAAAGCTACTCTCATTCATTCAATGCCACAAGCTTCACGCATTGGCTGAATAATACTGCACACATTCACTCCATGAACGAAACTGTATGTGTCAATTCAATGAGTAGAGTTTCTCTCATTCACTCTATGTGTCAAGCTTAACGCTTTAATTCAATGAGACAAACGGCATTCACTCATTGATTGATTCAAATTTCAATCCTTGAGTCAATGAATCAAAACTTATTCCTTGTTTCAAAGGAACAAACGTAACTCACTAATTTAGTGAATCCTACTGGACTCGACATAAACTCTTTAATTCAATCAAACAAACTTAACACATAAACCTTGTGAATCAATGTGCACTATTTTTTCAATGAAATGCACTGCACGTCTTATTCAAAGAGTAGAACTCATTCCATTCATTCAATTCCACGAACGAAACGGATGCATTCAATGATGCAAACTGCACGCATTCATTCAAAGATACAGACTGTACAACTTAATTCAATGAGTAGAGCGTTTCTCATTCATTCAACGGGTCAATCTTAACTCTTTATTTTAATCAAGCAAACTGCTTTCATTGAATCAAACATTATTCATTATTTCAATGAAATAAACTTAACACACTTTTTTAGTGATTCAAATTGCACACGTGCATGCAATCAAAGACACTGCACTTGTCAATTCAAGAGTAGAGCTACTCTCATTCATTTAATGTGTCATTCTTAACTCTATAATTCATCAAACAAACTTAACTAATAAACCCCGTGAATCAATTTGCACACATTCATTCAATGAAATGCACTGCACTACTTATTAATAAAGTAGAGCTCCTAACGGTCATTCAATGCTCGAGCAAAAGTATTCATTCAATGAGGCAAACTGCACGCATTCATTCAACGATACAGACTGTACGCCTTAATTCAATGGTAGAACTTCTCTCAATCTTTCAACGTGTCAAGCTTTACGCTTTAATTCAATCAAGCAAGCTGCATTCCATTGATTCATTGAATCAAATATTATACATTATTTCAATGCAACAAACTTAACACACTTATTTAGTGATTCATATTGCACACGCTCATTCAAACAAAGACCACGGCATTTGTCAATTCAATGAGTAGAGCTACTCTCATTCATTCAATTCCACAAGTTTCACACATTGGCTGAATCATACTGCACACATTCACAGCATGAACGAAATTGCATGTGTTAATTCAATGAGTAGAGCTTCTCTCTTTCACTCCATGTGTCAAGTTTAAAACTTTAAATTCAATGAACAAACGGCATTCACTCATGGTTTGAATCAAATTCAATCCTTGAGTAAGTGAATCAAAACTTATTCCTTCTTTCAAAGGAACAAACGTAACTTACTTATTAATTGAATCTTACTGGACTCGATCATTCAATGAAACAAACATTATAATGCAGTGAGTAGAGGTCATCTCATTGTTTCAATGCCGCAAGCAAAGCGATTTACTTCAATGAGTATAGCTTCTCTCTTTCATTTAATATGTCAACATTAACTCTATATTTCAATCAAACAAACTCAACTCATAAACCTCCTGAATCAATTTACACACATTCATGTAATGAAATGCATTTCGCGACTTTTTCAAAGAGTATAGCTCCTAACATTCATTCAATGCAACGGGCAAAACGGATTCATTCTATGAAACAAACATTCATTCATTTATACAAAATGCACGCCTTAATGCAATGAGTTGAGCTTCTCTCATTCATTTAACTTGTCAAGCTTTACGCTTTAATTCAATCAAGCAAACTGCACTCATTGATGCATTGAAACAAAAGTTAGTCGTTATTTCAGTGCAACAAACTTAACACACTTATTTAGTGATTCGAATTGCACATGTTCATTCAAACAAAGACACGGCATTTGTCAATTCAATGAGAAGAGCTACTCTCATTCATTCAATGCCACAAGCTTCACGCATTGACTGAATCATACTGCACACATTCACTCAATGAACGAAACTGCATGTGTTAATTCAATGAGTAGAAGTTCTCTCATTCACTCCTTGTGTCAAGCTTAACGCTTTAAGTCAATGAAACAAACGGCATTCATTCATGGATTGAATCAAACTTCAATCCTTGATTCAATGATTCAAAACTTATTTCTTGTTTCAAAGGAACAAACGTATCTCACTTATTTAGTGAATCCTACTGGACTCGATCATTCAATGAAACAAACTGCACATTATAATGCAGTGAGTAAAAGTAATCTCATTGTTTCAATGCCGAAAGCTAAGCGATTTACTTCAATGAGTAGAGCTTCTCTCCTTCATTTAATATGTCAACATTAACTCTTTAATTCAATCAAAAAAACTTAACAAATAAACATCGTGAATCATTCTGCACTATTCTTTCAATGAAATGCACTGCACGACTTATTCAAAGAGTAGAACTCATTCCATCCATTTAATGCCACGAGCAAAACGGATTCATTCAATGATGCAAACTGCACGCATTCATTCATAGATACAGACTGTACACCTTAATTCAATGAGTAGAGCGTTTCTCATTTATTCAACATTTCAATCTTAACTCTTTAATTTAATCAAGCAAACTGCATTCATTGATTCATTGAATCAAACATTATTCTTTATTTCAATGAAATGAACTTAACACACTTTTTTAGTGATTCAAATTGCACACGTGCATGCAATCAAAGATACTGCACTTGTCAATTCAAGATAGAGCTACTCTCATTCATTTAATGTATCATACTTAAGTCTATAATTCAATCAAACAAACTTTAGTCATAACCGTCGTGAATCAATTTGCACACATTCATGTAATGAAATGCATTGCACGACTTTTTCAAAGAGTATAGCTCTTAACATTCATTCAATGCAACGGGCAAAACGGATTCATTCTATGAAACAAACATTCATTCATTTATACAAAATGCACGACTTAATGCAATCAGTAGAGCTTCTCTAATTCATTCAACTTGTCGAGTTTTACGCTTTAATTCAATCAAGCAAGCTGCACTCATTGATGCATTGAAACAAAAATTATCCGTTATTTCAATGAAACAAACTTAACACACTTATTTACTTTTTCATATTGCACACGTTCATTCAAACAAAGACACAGCATTTGTCAATTCAATGAGTAGAGCTACTCTCATTCATTCAATGCCACAAGCTTCTCACATTGGCTGAATCGTACTCCATGAACGAAACTGCATGTCTTATTTCAATGAGTAGAGGTTCTCTCATTCACTCCATGTGTCAAGCTTAACTCTTTCAGTCAATGAAACAAACGGCATTCACTCATGGATTGAATCAAACTTCAATACTTGATTCAATGATTCAAAACTTATTCCTTGTTTCAAAGGAACAAACGTAACTCACTTATTTAGTTAATCCTACTGGACTCGATCATTCAATGAAACAAACTGCACATTATAATGCAGTGAATAAAGGTAATCTCATTGATCAATGCCGCAAGCTAAGCGATTTAGTTCAATGAGTGGAGCTTCTCTCCTTATTTTAATATGTCAACATTAACTCTTTAATTCAATCAAACAAACTTAACACATAAACCTCGTGAATCATTGTGCACATTCATTCAATGAAATGCACTGCACGACTTATTAATAGAGTAGAGCTCCTAATGTTCATTCAATGCCACGAGCAAAAGTATTTTTTCTATGAAACAAACTGCACGCAATCATTCAATGATACAGACTGTACGCCTTAATTCAGTGGTAGAGATTCTCTCATTGATTCAATCAAGCAAGCAAGCTAAGTTCATTGATTCATTGAATCAAACATTATTCGTTATTTCAATGAAACAAACTTAACACACTTATTTAGTGGTTCATATTGCACACGTTCATTCAATCAAAGACAAGGCACATGTCAATTCAAAGAGTAAAGCTACTCTCATTCATTCAATGCCATTGAATGCATTGGCTGAATAATACTGCACACATTCACTCCATGAACGAAACTGTATGTGTCAATGCAATGAGTAGAGCTTCTCTCATTCACTCTATGTGTCAAGCTTAACGCTTTAATTCAATGAGACAAACGGCATTCACTCATTGATTGATTCAAATTTCAATCCTTGAGTCAATGAATCAAAACTTATTCCTTGTTTCAAAGGAACAAACGTAACTCACTAATTTAGTGAATCCTACTGGACTCGACATAAACTCTTTAATTCAATCAAACAAACTTAACACATAAACCTTGTGAATCAATGTGCACTATTTTTTCAATGAAATGCACTGCACGTCTTATTCAAAGAGTAGAACTCATTCCATTCATTCAATTCCACGAACGAAACGGATGCATTCAATGATGCAAACTGCACGCATTCATTCAAAGATACAGACTGTACAACTTAATTCAATGAGTAGAGCGTTTCTCATTCATTCAACGGGTCAATCTTAACTCTTTATTTTAATCAAGCAAACTGCTTTCATTGAATCAAACATTATTCATTATTTCAATGAAATAAACTTAACACACTTTTTTAGTGATTCAAATTGCACACGTGCATGCAATCAAAGACACTGCACTTGTCAAATCAAGAGTAGAGCTACTCTCATTCATTTAATGTGTCATTCTTAACTCTATAATTCAATCAAACAAACTTAACTAATAAACCCCGTGAATCAATTTGCACACATTCATTCAATGAAATGCACTGCACTACTTATTAATAAAGTAGAGCTCCTAACGGTCATTCAATGCTCGAGCAAAAGTATTCATTCAATGAGGCAAACTGCACGCATTCATTCAACGATACAGACTGTACACCTTAATTCAATGGTAGAACTTCTCTCAATCTTTCAACGTGTCAAGCTTTACGCTTTAATTCAATCAAGCAAGCTGCATTCCATTGATTCATTGAATCAAACATTATACATTATTTCAGTGCAACAAACTTAACACACTTATTTAGTGATTCATATTGCACACGTTCATTCAAACAAAGACCACGGCATTTGTCAATTCAATGAGTAGAGCTACTCTCATTCATTCAATTCCACAAGTTTCACACATTGGCTGAATCATACTGCACACATTCACTGCATGAACGAAATTGCATGTGTTAATTCAATGAGTAGAGCTTCTCTCTTTCACTCCATGTGTCAATTTAAACCTTTAATTCAATGAAACAAACGACATTCACTCATGGTTTGAATCAAATTCAATCCTTGAGTAAATGAATCAAAACTTATTCCTTCTTTCAAAGGAACAAACGTAACTTACTTATTAATTGAATCTTACTGGACTCGATCATTCAATGAAGCAAACATTATAATGCAGTGAGTAGAGGTCATCTCATTGTTTCAATGCCGCAAGCAGAGCGATTTACTTCAATGAGTATAGCTTCTCTCTTTCATTTAATATGTCAACATTAACTCTATATTTCAATCAAACAAACTCAACTCATAAACCTCCTGAATCAATTTACACACATTCATGTAATGAAATGCATTTCGCGACTTTTTCAAAGAGTATAGCTCCTAACATTCATTCAATGCAACGGGCAAAACGGATTCATTCTATGAAACAAACATTCATTCATTTATACAAAATGCACGCCTTAATGCAATGAGTTGAGCTTCTCTCATTCATTTAACTTGTCAAGCTTTACGCTTTAATTCAATCAAGCAAGCTGCACTCATTGATGCATTGAAACAAAAGTTAGTCGTTATTTCAATGCAACAAACTTAACACACTTATTTAGTGATTCAAATTGCACACGTTCATTCAAAGAAAGACACGGCATTTGTCAATTCAATGAGAAGAGCTACTCTCATTCATTCAATGCCACAAGCTTCACGCATTGGCGGAATCATACTGCACACATTCACTCAATGAACGAAACTGCATGTGTCAATTCAATGAGTAGAAGTTCTCTCATTCACTCCTTGTGTCAAGCTTAACGCTTTAAGTCAATGAAACAAACGGCATTCATTCATGGATTGAATCAAACTTCAATCCTTGATTCAATGATTCAAAACTTATTTCTTGTTTCAAAGGAACAAACGTATCTCACTTATTTAGTGAATCCTACTGGACTCGATCATTCAATGAAACAAACTGCACATTTTAATGCAGTGAGTAAAAGTAATCTCATTGATTCAATGCCGAAAGCTAAGCGATTTACTTCAATGAGTAGAGCTTCTCTCCTTCATTTAATATGTCAACATTAACTCTTTAATTCAATCAAAAAAACTTAACAAATAAACATCGTGAATCATTCTGCACTATTCTTTCAATGAAATGCACTGCACGACTTATTCAAAGAGTAGAACTCATTCCATCCATTTAATGCCACGAGCGAAACGGATTCATTCAATGATGCAAACTGCACGCATTCATTCATAGATACAGACTGTACACCTTAATTCAATGAGTAGAGCGTTTCTCATTTATTCAACATTTCAATCTTAACTCTTTAATTTAATCAAGCAAACTGCATTCATTGATTCATTGAATCAAACATTATTCTTTATTTCAATGAAATGAACTTAACACACTTTTTTAGTGATTCAAATTGCACACGTGCATGCAATCAAAGATACTGCACTTGTCAATTCAAGATAGAGCTACTCTCATTCATTTAATGTATCATAGTTAAGTCTATAATTCAATCAAACAAACTTTAGTCATAACCCTCGTGAATCAATTTGCACACATTCATGTAATGAAATGTATTGCACGACTTTTTCAAAGAGTATAGCTCTTAACATTCATTTAATGCAACGGGCAAAACGGATTCATTCTATGAAACAAACATTCATTCATTTATACAAAATGCACGACTTAATGCAATCAGTAGAGCTTCTCTAATTCATTCAACTTGTCGAGTTTTACGCTTTAATTCAATCAAGCAAGCTGCACTCATTGATGCATTGAAACAAAAATTATCCGTTATTTCAATGAAACAAACTTAACACACTTATTTACTTTTTCATATTGCACACGTTCATTCAAACAAAGACACAGCATTTGTCAATTCAATGAGTAGAGCTACTCTCATTCATTCAATGCCACAAGCTTCTCGCATTGGCTGAATCGTACACCATGAACGAAACTGCATGTCTTATTTCAATGAGTAGAGGTTCTCTCATTCACTCCATGTGTCAAGCTTAACTCTTTCAGTCAATGAAACAAACGGCATTCACTCATGGATTGAATCAAACTTCAATACTTGATTCAATGATTCAAAACTTATTCCTTGTTTCAAAGGAACAAACGTAACTCACTTATTTAGTTAATCCTACTGGACTCGATCATTCAATGAAACAAACTGCACATTATAATGCAGTGAATAAAGGTAATCTCATTGATCAATGCCGCAAGCTAAGCGATTTAGTTCAATGAGTGGAGCTTCTCTCCTTATTTTAATATGTCAACATTAACTCTTTAATTCAATCAAACAAACTTAACACATAAACCTCGTGAATCATTGTGCACATTCATTCAATGAAATGCACTGCACGACTTATTAATAGAGTAGAGCTCCTAACGTTCATTCAATGCCACGAGCAAAAGTATTTTTTCTATAAAACAAACTACACGCAATCATTCAATGATACAGACTGTACGCCTTAATTCAGTGGTAGAGATTCTCTCATTGATTCAAGCAAGCAAGCTACGTTCATTGATTCATTGAATCAAACATTATTCGTTATTTCAATGAAACAAACTTAACACACTTATTTAGTGGTTCATATTGCACACGTTCATTCAATCAAAGACAAGGCACATGTCAATTCAAAGAGTAAAGCTACTCTCATTCATTCAATGCCACAAGCTTCACGCATTGGCTGAATAATACTGCACACATTCACTCCATGAACGAAACTGTATGTGTCAATTCAATGAGTAGAGCTTCTCTCATTCAGTCTATGTGTCAAGCTTAACGCTTTAATTCAATGAGACAAACGGCATTCACTCATTGATTGATTCAAATTTCAATCCTTGAGTCAATGAATCAAAACTTATTCCTTGTTTCAAAGGAACAAACGTAACTCACTAATTTAGTGAATCCTACTGGACTCGACATAAACTCTTTAATTCAATCAAACAAACTTAACACATAAACCTTGTGAATCAATGTGCACTATTTTTTCAATGAAATGCACTGCACGTCTTATTCAAAGAGTAGAACTCATTCCATTCATTCAATTCCACGAACGAAACGGATGCATTCAATGATGCAAACTGCACGCATTCATTCAAAGATACAGACTGTACAACTTAATTCAATGAGTAGAGCGTTTCTCATTCATTCAACGGGTCAATCTTAACTCTTTATTTTAATCAAGCAAACTGCTTTCATTGAATCAAACATTATTCATTATTTCAATGAAATAAACTTAACACACTTTTTTAGTGATTCAAATTGCACACGTGCATGCAATCAAAGACACTGCACTTGTCAAATCAAGAGTAGAGCTACTCTCATTCATTTAATGTGTCATTCTTAACTCTATAATTCAATCAAACAAACTTAACTAATAAACCCCGTGAATCAATTTGCACACATTCATTCAATGAAATGCACTGCACTACTTATTAATAAAGTAGAGCTCCTAACGGTCATTCAATGCTCGAGCAAAAGTATTCATTCAATGAGGCAAACTGCACGCATTCATTCAACGATACAGACTGTACGCCTTAATTCAATGGTAGAACTTCTCTCAATCTTTCAACGTGTCAAGCTTACGCTTTAATTCAATCAAGCAAGCTGCATTCCATTGATTCATTGAATCAAACATTATACGTTATTTCAGTGCAACAAACTTAACACACTGATTTAGTGATTCATATTGCACACGTTCATTCAAACAAAGACCACGGCATTTGTCAATTCAATGAGTAGAGCTACTCTCATTCATTCAATTCCACAAGTTTCACACATTGGCTGAATCATACTGCACACATTCACTGCATGAACGAAATTGCATGTGTTAATTCAATGAGTAGAGCTTCTCTCTTTCACTCCATGTGTCAAGTTTAAACCTTTAATTCAATGAAACAAACGACATTCACTCATGGTTTGAATCAAATTCAATCCTTGAGTAAATGAATCAAAACTTATTCCTTCTTTCAAAGGAACAAACGTAACTTACTTATTAATTGAATCTTACTGGACTCGATCATTCAATGAAACAAACATTATAATGCAGTGAGTAGAGGTCATCTCATTGTTTCAATGCCGCAAGCAGAGCGATTTACTTCAATGAGTATAGCTTCTCTCTTTCATTTAATATGTCAACATTAACTCTATATTTCAATCAAACAAACTCAACTCATAAACCTCCTGAATCAATTTACACACATTCATGTAATGAAATGCATTTCGCGACTTTTTCAAAGAGTATAGCTCCTAACATTCATTCAATGCAACGGGCAAAACGGATTCATTCTATGAAACAAACATTCATTCATTTATACAAAATGCACGCCTTAATGCAATGAGTTGAGCTTCTCTCATTCATTTAACTTGTCAAGCTTTACGCTTTAATTCAATCAAGCAAGCTGCACTCATTGATGCATTGAAACAAAAGTTAGTCGTTATTTCAATGCAACAAACTTAACACACTTATTTAGTGATTCAAATTGCACACGTTCATTCAAAGAAAGACACGGCATTTGTCAATTCAATGAGAAGAGCTACTCTCATTCATTCAATGCCACAAGCTTCACGCATTGGCGGAATCATACTGCACACATTCACTCAATGAACGAAACTGCATGTGTCAATTCAATGAGTAGAAGTTCTCTCATTCACTCCTTGTGTCAAGCTTAACGCTATAAGTCAATGAAACAAACGGCATTCATTCATGGATTGAATCAAACTTCAATCCTTGATTCAATGATTCAAAACTTATTTCTTGTTTCAAAGGAACAAACGTATCTCACTTATTTAGTGAATCCTACTGGACTCGATCATTCAATGAAACAAACTGCACATTATAATGCAGTGAGTAAAAGTAATCTCATTGTTTCAATGCTGAAAGCTAAGCGATTTACTTCAATGAGTAGAGCTTCTATACTTCATTTAATATGTCAAAATTAACTCTTTAATTCAATCAAACAAACTTAACACATAAACCTCGTGAATCATTGTGCACATTCATTCAATGAAATGCACTGCACGACTTATTAATAGAGTAGAGCTCCTAACGTTCATTCAATGCCACGAGCAAAAGTATTTTTTCTATGAAACAAACTGCACGCAATCAATCAATGATACAGACTGTACGCCTTAATTCAGTGGTAGAGATTCTCTCATTGATTCAATCAAGCAAGCTACGTTCATTGATTCATTGAATCAAACATTATTCGTTATTTCAATGAAACAAACTTAACACACTTATTTAGTGGTTCATATTGCACACGTTCATTCAATCAAAGACAAGGCACTTGTCAATTCAAAGAGTAAAGCTACTCTCATTCATTCAATTCCACAAGTTTCACACATTGGCTGAATCATACTGCACACATTCACTGCATGAACGAAATTGCATGTGTTAATTCAATGAGTAGAGCTTCTCTCTTTCACTCCATGTGTCAAGTTTAAACCATTAATTCAATGAAACAAACGGCATTCACTCATGGTTTGAATCAAATTCAATCCTTGAGTCAATGAATCAAAACTTATTCCTTGTTTCAAAGGAACAAACGTAACTCACTTATTAATTGAATCTTACTGGACTCGATCATTCAATGAAACAAACATTATAATGCAGTGAGTAGAGGTCATCTCATTGTTTCAATGCCGCAAGCAAAGCGATTTACTTCAATGAGTATAGCTTCTCTCTTTCATTTAATATGTCAACATTAACTCTATATTTCAATCAAACAAACTCAACTCATAAACCTCCTGAATCAATTTACACACATTCATGTAATGAAATGCATTTCGCGACTTTTTCAAAGAGTATAGCTCCTAACATTCATTCAATGCAACGGGCAAAACGGATTCATTCTATGAAACAAACATTCATTCATTTATACAAAATGCACGCCTTAATGCAATGAGTTGAGCTTCTCTCATTCATTCAACTTGTCAAGCATTACGCTTTAATTCAATCAAGCAAGCTGCACTCATTGATGCATTGAAACAAAAGTTAGTCGTTATTTCAGTACAACAAACTTAACACACTTATTTAGTGATTCAAATTGCACACGTTCGTTCAAACAAAGACACGGCATTTGTCAATTCAATGAGTAGAGCTACTCTCATTCATTCAATGCCACAAGCTTCACGCATTGGCTGAATCATACTGCACACATTCACTCAATGAACGAAACTGCATGTGTTAATTCAAAAGTAGAAGTTCTCTCATTCACTCCTTGTGTTAAACTTAACGCTTTAAGTCAATGAAACAAACGGCATTCATTCATGGATTGAATCAAACTTCAATCCTTGATTCAATGATTCAAAACTTATTTCTTGTTTCAAAGGAACAAACGTATCTCACTTATTTAGTGAATCCTACTGGACTCGATCATTCAATGAAACAAACTGCACATTTTAATGCAGTGAGTAAAAGTAATCTCATTGTTTCAATGCCGAAAGCTAAGCGATTTACTTCAATGAGTAGAGCTTCTCTCCTTCATTTAATATGTCAACATTAACTCTTTAATTCAATCAAAAAAACTTAACAAATAAACCTCGTGAATCATTCTGCACTATTCTTTCAATGAAATGCACTGCACGTCTTATTCAAAGAGTCGAACTCATTCCATCCATTTAATGCCATGAGCGAAACGGATTCATTCAATGATGCAAACTGCACGCATTCATTCAAAGATACAGACTGTACACCTTAATTCAATGAGTAGAGCGTTTCTCATTTATTCAACATTTCAATCTTAACTCTTTAATTTAATCAAGCAAACTGCATTCATTGATTCATTGAATCAAACATTATTCTTTATTTCAATGAAATGAACTTAACACACGTTTTTAGTGAATCAGATTGCACTCGTGCATGCAATCAAAGACACTGCACTTGTCAATTCAAGATTAGAGCTACTCTCATTCATTTAATGTATCATTCTTAACTCTATAATTCAAGCAAACAAACTTTAGTCACAACTCTCGTGAATCAATTTGCACACATTCATGTAATGAAATGCATTGCACGACTTTTTCAAAGATTATAGCTCTTAACATTCATTCAATGCAACGGGCAAAACGGATTCATTCTATGAAACAAACATTCATTCATTTATACAAAATGCACGACTTAATGCAATCAGTAGAGCTTCTCTAATTCATTCAACTTGTCGAGTTTTACGCTTTAATTCAATCAAGCAAGCTGCACTCATTGATGCATTGAAACAAAAATTGTCCGTTATTTCAATGAAACAAACTTAACACACTTATTTACTTTTTCATATTGCACACGTTCATTCAAACAAAGACACGGCATTTGTCAATTCAATGAGTAGAGCTACTCTCTTTCATTCAATGCCACATTCTTCTCGCATTGGCTGAATCGTACTCCATGAACGAAACTGCATGTCTTATTTCAATGAGTAGAGGTTCTCTCATTCACTCCATGTGTCAAGCTTAACTCTTTCAGTCAATGAAACAAACGGCATTCACTCATGGATTGAATCAAACTTCAATACTTGATTCAATGATTCAAAACTTATTCCTTGTTTCAAAGGAACAAACGTAACTCACTTATTTAGTTAATCCTACTGGACTCGATCATTCAATGAAACAAACTGTACATTATAATGCAGTGAATAAAGGTAATCTCATTGATCAATGCCGCAAGCTAAGCGATTTAGTTCAATGAGTGGAGCTTCTCTCCTTATTTTAATATGTCAACATTAACTCTTTAATTCAATCAAACAAACTTAACACATTAACCTCGTGAATCATTGTGCACATTCATTCAATGAAATGCACTGCACGACTTATTAATAGAATAGAGCTCCTAACGTTCATTCAATGCCACGAGCAAAAGTATTTTTTCTATGAAACAAACTGCACGCAATCATTCAATGTTACAGACTGTACTCCTTAATTCAGTGGTAGAGATTCTCTCATTGATTCAATCAAGCAAGCTCCGTTCATTGATTCATTGAATCAAACATTATTCGTTATTTCAATGAAACAAACTTAACACACTTATTTAGTGGTTCATATTGCACACGTTCATTCAATCAAAGACAAGGCACTTGTCAATTCAAAGAGTAAAGCTACTCTCATTCATTCAATGCCACAAGCTTCACGCATTGGCTGAATCATACTGCACACATTCACTCCATGAACGAAACTGCATGTGTCAATTCAATGACTCTATGTGTCAAGCTTAACGCTTTATTTCAATGAGACAAACGGCATTCACTCATTGATTGATTCAAATTTCAATCCTTGAGTCAATGAATCAAAACTTATTCCTTGTTTCAAAGGAACAAACGTAACTCACTAATTTAGTGAATCCTACTGGACTCGACATAAACTCTTTAATTCAATCAAACAAACTTAACACATAAACCTCGTTAATCAATATGCACTATTGTTTCAATGAAATGCACTGCATGTCTTATTCAAAGAGTAGAACTCATTCCATTCATTCAATTCCACGAACGAAACGGATGCATTCAATAATGCAAACTGCACGCATTCATTCAAAGATACAGACCGTACACCTTAATTCAATGAGTAGAGCGTTTCTCATTCATTCAACGTGTCAATCTTAACTCTTTAATTTAATCAAGCAAACTGCTTTCATTGAATCAAACATTATTCATTATTTCAATGAAATAAATTTAACACACGTTTTTAGTGATTCAAATTGCACACGTGCATGCAATCAAAGACACTGCACTTGTCAATTCAAGAGTAGAGCTACTCTCATTCATTTAATGTGTCATTCTTAACTCTATAATTCAATCAAACAAACTTAACTCATAAACCTCGTGAATCAATTTGCACACATTCATTCAATGAAATGCACTGCACTACTTATTAATAAAGTAGAGCTCTTAACGGTCATTCAATGCTCGAACAAAAGTATTCATTCAATGATGCAAACTGCACGCATTCATTCAACGATACAGACTGTACGCCTTAATTCAATGGTAGAACTTCTCTCAATCTTTCAACGTGTCAAGCTTTACGCTTTAATTCAATCAAGCAAGCTGCATTCCATTGATTCATTGAATCAAACATTATACGTTATTTCAGTGCAACAAACTTAACACACTTATTTAGTGATTCATATTGCACAAGTTCATTCAAACAAAGACCACGGCATTTGTCAATTCAATGAGTAGAGCTACTCTCATTCATTCAATTCCACAAGTTTCACACATTGGCTGAATCATACTGCACACATTCACTGCATGAACGAAATTGCATGTGTTAATTCAATGAGTAGAGCTTCTCTCTTTCACTCCATGTGTCATGTTTAAACCTTTAATTCAATGAAACAAACAGCATTCGCTCATGGATTGAATCAAATTCAATCCTTGAGTCAATGAATCAAAACTTATTCCTTGTTTCAAAGGAACAAACGTAACTCACTTATTAATTGAATCTTACTGGACTCGATCATTCAATGAAACAAACATTATAATGCAGTGAGTAGAGGTCATCTCATTGTTTCAATGCCGCAAGCAAAGCGATTTACTTCAATGAGTATAGCTTCTCTCTTTCATTTAATATGTCAACATTAACTCTATATTTCAATCAAACAAACTCAACTCATAAACCTCCTGAATCAATTTACACACATTCATGTAATGAAATGCATTTCGCGACTTTTTCAAAGAGTATAGCTCCTAACATTCATTCAATGCAACGGGCAAAACGGATTCATTCTATGAAACAAACATTCATTCATTTATACAAAATGCACGCCTTAAGGCAATGAGTTGAGCTTCTCTCATTCATTCAACTTGTCAAGCTTTACGCTTTAATTCAATCAAGCAAGCTGCACTCATTGATGCATTGAAACAAAAGTTAGTCGTTATTTCAGTGCAACAAACTTAACACACTTATTTAGTGATTCAAATTGCACATGTTCATTCAAACAAAGACACGGCATTTGTCAATTCAATGAGTAGAGCTACTCTCATTCATTCAATGCCACAAGCTTCACGCATTGGCTGAATCATACTGCACACATTCACTCAATGAACGAAACTGCATGTGTTAATTCAATGAGTAGAAGTTCTCTCATTCACTCCTTATGTCAAGCTTAACGCGTTAAGTTAATGAAACAAACGGCATTCATTCATGGATTGAATCAAACTTCAATCCTTGATTCAATGATTCAAAACTTATTTCTTGTTTCAAAGGAACAAACGTATCTCACTTATTTAGTGAATCCTACAGGACTCGATCATTCAATGAAACAAACTGCACATTATAATGCAGTGAGTAAAAGTAATCTCATTGTTTCAATGCTGAAAGCTAAGCGATTTACTTCAATGAGTAGAGCTTCTCTCCTTCATTTAATATGTCAACATTAACTCTTTAATTCAATCAAACAAACTTAACACATAAACCTCGTGAATCATTCTGCACTATTCTTTCAATGAAATGCACTGCACGTCTTATTCAAAGAGTCGAACTCATTCCATCCATTTAATGCCACGAGCGAAACGGATTCATTCAATGATGCAAACTGCACGCATTCATTCAAAGATACAGACTGTACACCTTAATTCAATGAGTAGAGCGTTTCTCATTTATTCAACATTTCAATCTTAACTCTTTAATTTAATCAAGCAAACTGCATTCATTGATTCATTGAATCAAACATTATTCTTTATTTCAATGAAATGAACTTAACACACGTTTTTAGTGAATCAAATTGCATTCGTGCATGCAATCAAAGACACTGCACTTGTCAATTCAAGAGTAGAGCTACTCTCATTCATTTAATGTATCATTCTTAACTCTATAATTCAAGCAAACAAACTTTAGTCATAACCCTCGTGAATCGATTTGCACACATTCATGTAATGAAATGCATTGCACGACTTTTTCAAAGATTATAGCTCTTAACATTCATTCAATGCAACGGGCAAAACGGATTCATTCTATGAAACAAACATTCATTCATTTATACACAATGCACGACTTAATGCAATCAGTAGAGCTTCTCTAATTCATTCAACTTGTCGAGTTTTACGCTTTAATTCAATCAAGCAAGCTGCACTCATTGATGCATTGAAACAAAAATTATCCGTTATTTCAATGAAACAAACTTAACACACTTATTTACTTTTTCATATTGCACACGTTCATTCAAACAAAGACACGGCATTTGTCAATTCAATGAGTAGAGCTACTCTCATTCATTCAATGCCACAAGCTTCTCGCATTGGCTGAATCGTACTCCATGAACGAAACTGCATGTCTTATTTCAATGAGTAGAGGTTCTCTCATTCACTCCATGTGTCAAGCTTAACTCTTTCAGTCAATGAAACAAACGGCATTCACTCATGGATTGAATCAAACTTCAATACTTGATTCAATGATTCAAAACTTATTCCTTGTTTCAAAGGAACAAACGTAACTCACTTATTTAGTTAATCCTACTGGACTCGATCATTCAATGAAACAAACTGTACATTATAATGCAGTGAATAAAGGTAATCTCATTGATCAATGCCGCAAGCTAAGCGATTTAGTTCAATGAGTGGAGCTTCTCTCCTTATTTTAATATGTCAACATTAACTCTTTAATTCAATCAAACAAACTTAACACATTAACCTCGTGAATCATTGTGCACATTCATTCAATGAAATGCACTGCACGACTTATTAATAGAGTAGAGCTCCTAACGTTCATTCAATGCCACGAGCAAAAGTATTTTTTCTATGAAACAAACTGCACGCAATCATTCAATGTTACAGACTGTACGCCTTAATTCAGTGGTAGAGATTCTCTCATTGATTCAATCAAGCAAGCTACGTTCATTGATTCATTGAATCAAACATTATTCGTTATTTCAATGAAACAAACTTAACACACTTATTTAGTGGTTCATATTGCACACGTTCATTCAATCAAAGACAAGGCACTTGTCAATTCAAAGAGTAAAGCTACTCTCATTCATTCAATGCCACAAGCTTCACGCATTGGCTGAATCATACTGCACACATTCACTCCATGAACGAAACTGCATGTGTCAATTCAATGAGTAGAACTTCTCTCATTCACTCTATGTGTCAAGCTTAACGCTTTAATTCAATGAGACAAACGGCATTCACTCATTGATTGATTAAATTTCAATCCTTGAGTCAATGAATCAAAACTTATTCCTTGTTTCAAAGGAACAAACGTAACTCACTAATTTAGTGAATCCTACTGGACTCGACATAAACTCTTTAATTCAATCAAACAAACTTAACACATAAACCTCGTGAATCAATGTGCACTATTTTTTCAATGAAATGCACTGCACGTCTTATTCAAAGAGTAGAACTCATTCCATTCATTCAATTCCACGAACGAAACGGATGCATTTAATGATGCAAACTGCACGCATTCATTCAAAGATACAGACTGTACACCTCAATTCAATGAGTAGAGCGTTTCTCATTCATTCAATGTGTCAATCTTAACTCTATAATTTAATTAAGCAAACTGCTTTCATTGAACAAACATTATTCGTTATTTCAATGAAATAAACTTAACACACGTTTTTAGTGATTCAAATTGCACACGTGCATGCAATCAAAGACACTGCACTTGTCAATTCAAGAGTAGAGCTACTCTCATTCATTTAATGTGTCATTCTTAACTGTATAATTCAATCAAACAAACTTAACTCATAAACCTCGTGAATCAATTTGCACACATCCATTCAATGAAATCCACTGCACTACCTATTAATAAAGTAGAGCTCCTAATGGTCATTCAATGCTCGAGCAAAAGTATTCATTCAATGAGGCAAACTGCACGCATTCATTCAACGATACAGACTGTACGCCTTAATTCAATGGTAGAACTTCTCTCAATCTTTCAACGTGTCAAGCTTTACGCTTTAATTCAATAAAGCAAGCTGCATTCCATTGATTCATTTAATCAAACATTATACGTTATTTCAGTGCAACAAACTTAACACACTTATTTAGTGATTCATATTGCACACGTTCATTCAAACAAAGACCACGGCATTTGTCAATTCAATGAGTAGAGCTACTCTCATTCATTCAATTCCACAAGTTTCACACATTGGCTGAATCATACTGCACACATTCACTGCATGAACGAAATTGCATGTGTTAATTCAATGAGTAGAGCTTCTCTCTTTCACTCCATGTGTCAAGTTTAAACCTTTAATTCAATGAAACAAACGGCATTCACTCATGGATTGAATCAAATTCAATCCTTGATTCAATGAATCAAAACTTATTCCTTGTTTCAAAGGAACAAACGTAACTTACTTATTAATTGAATCTTACTGGACTCGATCATTCAATGAAACAAACATTATAATGCAGTGAGTAGAGGTCATCTCATTGTTTCATTGCCACAAGCTATGCGATTTACTTCAATGAGTATAGCTTCTCTCTTTCATTTAATATGTCAACATTAACTCTATATTTCAATCAAACAAACTCAACTCATAAAACTCCTGAAACAATTTACACACATTCATGTAATGAAATGCATTTCACGACTTTTTCAGAGTATAGCTCCTAACATTCATTCAATGCAACGGGCAAAACGGATTCATTCTATGAAACAAACATTCATTCATTTATACAAAATGCACGCCTTAATGCAATGAGTTGAGCTTCTCTCATTCATTCAACTTGTCAAGCTTTACGCTTTAATTCAATCAAGCAAGCTGCACTCATTGATGCATTGAAACAAAAGTTATCCGTTATTTCAATGAAACAAACTTAACACACATGTTTAGTGATTCATATTGCACACGTTCATTCAAACATTTGTCAATTCAATGAGGAGAGCTACTCTCATTCATTCAATGCCACAAGCTTCAAGCAATCGCTCAATCGTACTCCATGAACGAAACTGCAATAACCCACTAATTTAGTGAATCCTACTGGACTCGACATAAACTCTTTAATTCAATCAAACAAACTTAACACATAAACCTCGTGAATCAATGTGCACTATTTTTTCAATGTAATGCACTGCACGTCTTATTCAAAGAGTAGAACTCATTCCATTCATTCAATTCCACGAACGAAACGGATGCATTCAATGATGCAAACTGCACGCATTCATTCAAAGATACAGACTTTACACCTTAATTCAATGAGTAGAGCGTTTCTCATTCATTCAATGTGTCAATCTTAACTCTTTAATTTAATCAAGCAAACTGCTTTCATTGAAACAAACATTATTCATTATTTCAATGAAATAAACTTAACACACTTTTTTAGTGATTCAAATTGCACACGTGCATGCAATCAAAGACACTGCACTTGTCAATTCAAGAGTAGAGCTACTCTCATTCATTTAATGTGTCATTCTTAACTCTATGATTCAATCAAACAAACTTAACTCATATTCATTCAATGATGCAAACTGCACGCATTCATTCAACAATACAAACTGTACGCCTTAATTCAATGGTAGAACTTCTCTCAATCTTTCAACGTGTAAAGCTTTACGCTTTAATTCAATCAAGCAAGCTGCATTCCATTGATTCATTGAATCAAACATTATACGTTATTTCAGTGCAACAAACTTAACACACTTATTTAGTGGTTCATATTGCACACGTTCATTCATACAAAGACACGGCATTTGTCAATTCAATGAGTAGAGCTACTCTCATTCAATCAATTCCACAAGTTTCATACTGCACATACTGCACACATTCACAGCATGAACGAAATTGCATGTGTTAATTCAATGAGTAGAGCTTCTCTCTTTCACTCCATGTGTCAAGTTTAAACCTTTAATTCAATGAAGCAAATGGCATTCACTCATGGATTGAATCAAACTTCAATACTTGATTCAATGATTCAAAACTTATTCTTTGTTTCAAAGGTACAAACGTAACTCACTTATTTAGTTAATCCTACTGGACTCGATCATTCAATGAAACAAACTGCAAATTATAATGCAGTGAGTAAAAGGTAATCTCATTGTTTCATTGCCGCAAGCTAAGCGATTTAGTTCAATGAGTGGAGCTTCTCTCCTTATTTTAATATGTCAACATTAACTCTTTAATTCAATCAAACAAACTTAACACATAAACCTCGTGAATCAATGTGCAAACATTCATTCAATGAAATGCACTGCACGACTTATTAATAGAGTAGAGCTCCTAACGTTCATTCAATGCCACGAGCAAAAGTATTTTTTCTATGAAACAAACTGCACGCAATCATTCAATGATACAAACTGTACGCCTTAATTCAGTGGTAGAGATTCTCTCATTGATTCAATCAAGCAAGCTACGTTCATTGATTCATTGAATCAAACATTATTCGTTATTTCAATGAAACAAACTTAACACACTTATTTAGTGGTTCATATTTCACACGTTCATTCAATCAAAGACAAGGCACTTGTCAATTCAAAGAGTAAAGCTACTCTCATTCATTCAATGCCACAAGCTTCACGCATTGGCAGAATCATACTGCACACATTCACTCCATGAACGAAACTGCATGTGTCAATTCAATAAGTAGAGCTTCTCTCATTCACTCTATGTGTCAAGCTTAACGCTTTAATTCAATGAGACAAACGGCATTCACTCATTGATTGATTCAAATTTCAATCCTTGAGTCAATGAATCAAAACTTATTCCTTGTTTCAAAGGAACAAACGTAACTCACTAATTTAGTGAATCCTACTGGACTCGACATAAACTCTTTAATTCAATCAAACAAACTTAACACATAAACCTCGTGAATCAATGTGCACTATTTTTTCAATGAAATGCACTGCACGTCTTATTCAAAGAGTAGAACTCATTCCATTCATTCAATTCCACGAATGAAACGGATGCATTCAATGATGCAAACTGCACGCATTCATTCAAAGATACAGACTGTACACCTTAATTCAATGAGTAGAGCGTTTCTCATTCATTCAATGTGTCAATCTTAACTCTTTAATTTAATCAAGCAAGCTGCCTTCATTGAATCAAACTTTATTCGTTATTTCAATGAAATAAACTTAACACACTTTTTTAGTGATTCAAATTGCACACGTGCATGCAATCAAAGACACTGCACTTGTCAATTCAAGAGTAGAGCTACTCTCATTCATTTAATGTGTCATTCTTAACTCTATAATTCAATCAAACAAACTTAACTCATAAACCTTGTGAATCAATTTGCACACATTCATTCAATGAAATGCACTGCACTACTTATTAATAAAGTAGAGCTCCTAACGATCATTCAATGCTCGAGCAAAAGTATTCATTCAATGATGCAAACTGCACGCATTCATTCAACGGTACAGACTGTACGCCTTAATTCAATGGTAGAACTTCTCTCAATCTTTCAACGTTTCAAGCTTTACGCTTTAATTCAATCAAGCAAGCTGCATTCCATTGATTCATTGAATCAAACATTATACGTTATTTCAGTGCAACAAACTTAACACACTTATTTAGTGATTCATATTGCACACGTTCATTCATACAAAGACACGGCATTTGTCAATTCAATGAGTAGAGCTACTCTCATTCATTCAATTCCACAAGTTTCACACATTGGCTGAATCATACTGCACACATTCACA
This sequence comes from Chiloscyllium plagiosum, assembly GCF_037043375.1. Classification (NCBI taxonomy): domain Eukaryota; kingdom Metazoa; phylum Chordata; class Chondrichthyes; order Orectolobiformes; family Hemiscylliidae; genus Chiloscyllium; species Chiloscyllium plagiosum. Next base: position 8,383,980 of record NW_028270192.1, on the reverse strand, counting down.
GCATGAACGAAATTGCATGTGTTAATTCAATGAGTAGAGCTTCTCTCTTTCACTCCATGTGTCAAGTTTAAACCTTTAATTCAATGAAGCAAACGGCATTCACTCATGGATTGAATCAAATTCAATCCTTGAGTCAATGAATCAAAACTTATTCCTTGTTTCAAAGGAACAAACGTAACTCACTTATTAATTGAATTTTACTGGACTCGATCATTCAATGAAACAAACATTATAATGCAGTGAGTAGAGGTCATCTCATTGTTTCAATGCCGCAAGCAAAGCGATTTACTTCAATGAGTATAGCTTATCTCTTTCATTTAATATGTCAACATTAACTCTATATTTCAATCAAACAAACTCAACTCATGAACCTCGTCACTCAATTTGAAAACATTCATGTAATGAAATGCATTGCACGACTTTTTCAAAGAATATAGCTCTTAACAATCATTCATTGCAACGGGCAAAACGGATTCATTCTATGAAACAACATTCATTCATTTATACAAAATGCACGCCTTAATGCAATGAGTTGAGGTTCTCTCATTCATTCAACTTGTCAAGCTTTACGCTTTAATTCAATCAAGCAAGCTGCACTCATTGTTGCATTGAAACAAAAGTTAGTCGATATTTCAGTGCAACAAACTTAACACACTTATTTAGTCATTCATATTGCACACGTTCATTCAAACATTTGTCAATTCAATGAATAGAGCTACTCTCATTCATTCAATGCCACAAGCTTCACGCAATGGCTGAATCGTACTACATGAACGAAACTGCAATAACTCACTAATTTAGTGAATCCTACTGGACTCGACATAAACTCTTTAATTCAATCAAACAAACTTAACACATAAACCTCGTGAATCAATGTGCACTATTTTTTCAATGAAATGCACTGCACGTCTTATTCAAAGAGTAGAACTCATTCCATTCATTCAATTCCACGAACGAAACGGATGCATTCAATGATGCAAACTGCACGCATTCATTCAAAGATACAGACTGTACACCTTAATTCAATGAGTAGAGCGTTTCTCATTCATTCAATGTGTCAATCTTAACACTTTAATTTAATCAAGCAAACTGCTTTCATTGAATCAAACATTATTCATTATTTCAATGAAATAAACTTAACACACTTTTTTAGTGATTCAAATTGCACACGTGCATGCAATCAAAGACACTGCACTTGTCAGTTCAAGAGTAGAGCTACTCTCATTCATTTCATGTATCATTCTTAAATCTATAATTCAATCAAACAAACTTAACTAATAAACCTCGTGAATCAATTTGCACACATTCATTCAATGAAATGCACTGCACTACTTATTAATAAAGTAGAGCTCCTAACGATCATTCAATGCTCGAGCAAAAGTATTCATACAATGATGCAAACTGCACGCATTCATTCAACGATACAGACTGTATGCCTTAATTCAATGGTAGAACTTCTCTCAATCTTTCAACGTGTCAAGCTTTACGCTTTAATTCAATCAAGCAAGCTGCATTCCATTGATTCATTGAATCAAACATTATACGTTATTTCAGTGCAACAAACTTAACACACTTATTTAGTGATTCATATTGCACATGTTCATTCAAACAAAGACCACGGCATTTGTCAATTCAATGAGTAGAGCTACTCTCATTCATTCAATTCCACAAGTTTCACACATTCGCTGAATCATACTGCACACATTCACAGCATGAACGAAATTGCATGTGTTAATTCAATGAGTAGACCTTCTCTCTTTCACTCTATGTGTCAAGTTTAAACCTTTAATTCAATGAAACAAACGGCATTCACTCATGGATTGAATCAAACTTCAATACTTGATTCAATGATTCAAAACTTATTCTTTGTTTCAAAGGAACAAACGTAACTCACTTATTTAGTTAATCCTACTTGACTCGATCATTCAATGAAACAAACTGCACATTATAATGCAGTGAGTAAAGGTAATCTCAATGTTTCAATGCCGCAAGCTAAGCGATTTAGTTCAATGAGTGGAGCTTCTCTCCTTATTTTAATATGTCAACATAAACTCTTTAATTCAATCAAACAAACTTAACACATAAACCTCGTGAATCAATGTGCAAACATTCATTCAGTGAAATGCACTGCACGACTTATTAATAGAGTAGAGCTCCTAACGTTCATTCAATGCCACGAGCAAAAGTATTTTTTCTATGAAACAAACTGCACGCAATCATTCAATGATACAGACTGTACGCCTTAATTCAGTGGTAGAGATTCTCTCATTAATTCAATCAAGCAAGCTACATTCATTGATTCATTGAATCAAACATTATTCGTTATTTCAAAGAAACAAACTTAACACACTTATTTAGTGGTTCATATTGCACACGTTCATTCAATCATGGACAAGGCACTTGTCAATTCAAAGAGTAAAGCTACTCTCATTCATTCAATGCCACAAGCTTCACGCATTGGCAGAATCATACTGCACACATTCACTCCATGAACGAAACTGCATGTGTCAATTCAATGAGTAGAGCTTCTCTCATTCACTCTATGTGTCAAGCTTAACGCTTCAATTCAATGAGACAAACGGCATTCACTCATTGATTGATTCAAATTTCAATCATTGAGTCAATGAATCAAAACTTATTCCTTGTTTCAAAGGAACAAACGTAACTCACTAATTTAGTGAATCCTACTGGACTCGACATAAACTCTTTAATTCAATCAAACAAACTTAACACATAAACCTCCTGAATCAATGTGCTCTATTTTTTCAATGAAATGCACTGCACGTCTTATTCAAAGAGTAGAACTCATTCCATTCATTCAATTCCACGAACGAAACGGATGCATTCAATGATGCAAACTGCACGCATTCATTCAAAGATACAGACTGTACACCTTAATTCAATGAGTAGAGCGTTTCTCATTCATTCAATGTGTCAATCTTAACTCTTTAATTTAATCAAGCAAACTGCTTTCATTGAAACAAACATTATTCGTTATTTCAATGAAATAAACTTAACACACTTTTTTAGTGATTCAAATTGCACACGTGCATGCAATCAAAGACACTTGCAATTCAAGAGTAGAGCTACTCTCATTCATTTAATGTGTCATTCTTAACTCTATAATTCAATCAAACAAACTTAACTCATAAACCTCGTGAATCAATTTGCACACATTCATTCAATGAAATGCACTGCACTACTTATTAATAAAGTAGAGCTCCTAACGGTCATTCAATGCTCGAGCAAAAGTATTCATTCAATGATGCAAACTGCACGCATTCATTCAACGATACAGACTGTACGCCTTAATTCAATGGTAGAACTTCTCTCAATCTTTCAACGTGTCAAGCTTTAAACTTTGATTCAATCAAGCAAGCTGCATTCCATTGTTTCATTGAATCAAACATTATACGTTATTTCAGTGCAACAAACTTAACACACTGATTTAGTGATTCATATTGTACACGTTCATTCAAACAAATACCACATCATTTGTCAATTCAATGAGTAGAGCTACTCTCATTCATTCAATTCCACAAGTTTCACACATTGGCTGAATCATACTGCACACATTCACAGCATGAACGAAATTGCATGTGTTAATTCAATGAGTAGAGCTTCTCTCTTTCACTCCATGTGTCAAGTTTAAACCTTTAATTCAGTGAAACAAACGGCATTCACTCATGGATTGAATCTAATTCAATCCTTGAGTCAATGAATCAAAACTTATTCCTTGTTTCAAAGGAACAAACGTAACTCACTTATTAATTGAATTTTACTGGACTCGATTATTCAATGAAACAAACATTATAATGCAGTGAGTAGAGGTCATCTCATTGTTTCAATGCCGCAAGCAAAGCGATTTACTTCAATGAGTATAGCTTATCTCTTTCATTTAATATGTCAACATTAACTCTATATTTCAATCAAACAAACTCAACTCATAAACCTCGTGAATCAATTTGCACACATTCATTCAATGAAATGCACTGCACTACTTATTAATAAAGTAGAGCTCCTAACGGTCATTCAATGCTCGAGCAAAAGTATTCATTCAATGATGCAAACTGCACGCATTCATTCAACGATACAGACTGTATGCCTAAATTCAATGATAGAACTTCTCACAATCTTTCAACGTGTCAAGCTTTACGCTTTAATTCAATCAAGCAAGCTGCATTCCATTGATTCATTGAATCAAACATTATACGTTATTTCAGTGCAACAAACTTAACACACTTATTTAGTGATTCATATTGTACACGTTCATTGAAACAAACACACGGCATTTGTCAATTCAATGAGTAGAGCTACTCTCATTCATTCAATGCCACAAGCTTCACGCAATGGCTGAATCGTACTCCATGAACGAAACTGCAATAACACACTAATTTAGTGAAACCTACTGGACTCGACATAAACTCTTTAATTCAATGAAACAAACTTAACACATAAACCTCGTGAATCAATGTGCACTATATTTTCAATGAAATGCACTGCACGTCTTATTCAAAGAGTAGAACTCATTACATTCATTCAATTCCACGAATGAAACGGATGCATTCAATGATGCAAACTGCACGCATTCATTCAAAGATACAGACTGTACACCTTAATTCAATGAGTAGAGCGTTTCTCATTCATTCAATGTGTCAATCTTAACTCTTTAATTTAATCAAGCAAACTGCTTTCATTGAATCAAACATTATTCATTATTTCAATGAAATCAACTTAACACACTTTTTTTAGTGATTCAAATTGCACATGTGCATGCAATCAAAGATACTGCACTTGTCAATTCAAGAGTAGAGCTACTCTCATTCATTTAATGTATCATTCTTAACTCTATAATTCAATCAAACAAACTTAACTCATAAACCTCGTGAATCAATTTGCACACATTCATTCAATGAAATGCACTGCACTACTTATTAATAAAGTAGAGCTCCTAACGGTCATTCAATGCTCGAGCAAAAGTATTCATTCAATGATGCAAACTGCACGCAAACAATCAACGATGCAGACTGTACGCCTTAATTCAATGGTATTACTTCTCACAATCTTTCAACGTGTCAAGCTTTACGCTTTAATTCAATCAAGCATGCTGCATTCCATTGATTCATTGAATCAAACATTATACGTTATTTCAGTGCAACAATCTTAACACACTTATTTAGTGAATCATATTGCACACGTTCGTTCAAAGAAAGACCACGGCATTTGTCAATTCAATGAGTAGAGCTACTCTCATTCATTCAATTCCACAAGTTTCACACATTGGCTAAATCATACTGCACACATTCACAGCATGAACGAAATTGCATGTGTTAATTCAATGAGTAGAGCTTCTCTCTTTCACTCCATGTGTCAAGTTTAAACCTTTAATTCAATGAAACAAACGGCATTCACTCATGGATTGAATCAAACTTCAATACTTGATTCAATGATTCAAAACTTATTCCTTGTTTCAAAGGAACAAACGTAACTCTTTTATTTAGATAATCCTACTGGACTCGATCATTCAATGAAACAAACTGCACATGATAATGCAGTGAGTAAAGGTAATCTCATTGTTTCAATGCCGCAAGCTAAGCGATTTCGTTCAATGAGTGGAGCTTCTCTCCTTATTTTCATATATCAACATTAACTCTTTAATTCAATCAAACACACTTAACACATAAACCTCGTGAATCAATGTGCAAACATTCACTCAATGAAATGCACTGCACGACTTATTAATAGAGTAGAGCTCCTAACGTTCATTCAATGCCACGAGCAAAAGTATTTTTTCTATGAAACAAACTGCACGCAATCATTCAATGATACAGACTGTACGCCTTAATTCAGTGGTAGAGATTCTCCCATTGATTCAATCAAGCAAGCTACGTTCATTGATTCATTGAATCAAACATTATTCGTTATTTCAATGAAACAAACTTAACACACTTATTTAGTGGTTCATATTGCACACGTTCATTCAATCAAAGACAAGGCACTTGTCAATTCAAAGAGTAAAGCTACTCTCATTCATTCAATGCCACAAGCTTCACGCATTGGCAGAATCATACTGCATACATTCACTCCATGAACGAAACTGCATGTGTCAACTCAATGAGTAGAGCTTCTCTCATTCACTCTGTGTGTCAAGCTTAACGCTTTAATTCAATGAGACAAACGGCATTCACTCATTGATTGATTCAAATTTCAATCCTTGAGTCAATGAATCAAAACTTATTCCTTGTTTCAAAGGAACAAACGCAACTCACTAATTTAGTGAATCCTACTGGACTCGACATAAACTCTTTAATTCAATCAAACAAACTTAACACATAAACCTCGTGAATCAATGTGCAGTATTTGTTCAATGAAATGCACTGCACGTCTTATTCAAAGAGTAGAACTCATTCCATTCATTCAATTCCACGAACAAAACGGATGCATTCAATGATGCAAACTGCACGCATTCATTCAAAGATACAGACTGTACACCTTAATTCAATGAGTAGAGCGTTTCTCATTCATTCAATGTGTCAATCTTAACTCTAATTTAATCAAGCAAACTGCTTTCATTGAATCAAACATTATTCATTATCTCAATTAAATAAACTTAACACACTTTTTTAGTGATTCAAATTGCACACGGGAATGCAATCAAAGACACTGCACTTGTCAATTCAAGAGTAGAGCTACTCTCATTCATTTCATGTGTCATTCTTAACTCTATAATTCAATCAAACAAACTTAACTCATAAACCTCGTGAATCAATTTGCACACATTTATTCAATGAAATGCACTGCACTACTTATTAATAAAGTAGAGCTCCTAACGGTCATTCAATGGTCGAGCAAAAGTATTCATTCAATGATGCAAACTGTACGCGTTCATTCAACGATACAGACTGTACGCCTTAATTCAATGGTAGAACTTCTCTCAATCTTTCAACGTGTCAAGCTTTACGCTTTTATTCAATCAAGCAAACTTATTCCATTGATTCATTGAATCAAACATTATACGTTATTTCGGTGCAACAAACTTAACACACTTATTTAGTGATTCATATTGCACACGTTCATTCAAACAAAGACACGGCATTTGTCAATTCAATGAGTAGAGCTACTCTCATTCATTCAATTCCACAAATTTCACACATTGGCTGAATCATACTGCACACATTCACTGCATGAACGAAATTGCATGTGTTAATTCAATGAGTAGAGCTTCTCTCTTTCACTCCATGTATCAAGTTTAAACCTTTAATTCAGTGAAACAAACGGCCATCACTCATGGATTGAATCAAATTCAATCCTTGAGTCAATTAATCAAAACTTATTCCTTGTTTCAAAGGAACAAACGTAACTCACTTATTAATTGAATTTTACTGGACACGATCATTCAATGAAACAAACATTATAATGCAGTGAGAAGAGGTCATACCATTGTTTCAATGCCGCAAGCAAAGTGATTTACTTCAATGAGTATAGCTTATCTCTTTCATTTAATATATCAACATTAACTCTATATTTCAATCAAACAAACTCAACTCATAAACCTCGTCAATCAATTTGCACACATTCATGTAATGAAATGCATTGCACGACTTTTTCAAAGAATATAGCTCTTAACATTCATTCAATGCAACGGGCAAAACGGATTCATTCTATGAAACAAACATTCATTCATTTATACAAAATGCACGCCTTAATGCAATGAGTTGAGCTTCTCTCATTCATTCAACTTGTCAAGCTTTACGCTTTAATTCAATCAAGCAAGCTGGACTCATTGACGCATTGAAACAAAAATTATCCGTTATTTCAATGAAACAGACTTAACACACTTATTTAGTGATTCATATTGCACACGTTCATTCAAACATTTGTCAATTAAATGAGTAGAGCTACTCTCCTTCATTCAATGCCACAAGCTTCACGCAATGGCTGAATCGTACTCCATGAACGAAACTGCAATAACTCACTAATTTAGTGAATCCTACTGGACTCGACATAAACTCTTTAATTCAATCAAACAAACTTAACACATAAACCTCGTGAATCAATGTGCACTATTTTTTCAATGAAATGCACTGCACGTCTTATTCAAAGAGTAGAACTCATTCCATTCATTCAATTCCACGAACGAAACGGATGCATTCAATGATGCAAACTGCACGCATTCATTCAAAGATACAGACTGTACACCTTAATTCAATGAGTAGAGCGTTTCTCATTCATTCAATGTGTCAATCTTAACTCTTTAATTTAATCAAGCAAACTCGTTTCAATGAATCAAACATTATTCATTATTTCAATGAAATAAACTTAACACACTTTTTAGTGATTCAAATTGCACACGTGCATGCAATCAAAGACACTGCACTTGTCAATTCAAGAGTAGAGCTACTCTCATTCATTTAATGTGTCATTCTTAACTCTATAATTCAATCAAACAAACTTAACTCATAAACCTCGTGAATCAATTTGCACACATTCATTCAATGAAATGCACTGCACTACTTATTAATAAAGTAGAGCTCCTAACGGTCATTCAATGCTCGAGCAAAAGTATTCATTCAATGATGCAAACTGTACGCATTCATTCAACAATACCGACTGTACGCCTTAATTCAATGGTAGAACTTCTCTCAATCTTTCAACGTGTCAAGCTTTACGCTTTAATTCAATCAAGCAAGCTTATTCCATTGATTCATTGAATCAAATATTATACGTTATTTCAGTGCAACAAACTTAACACACTTATTTAGTGATTCATATTGCACACGTTCATTCAAACAAAGACACGGCATTTGTCAATTCAATGAGTAGAGCTACTCTCATTCATTCAATTCCACAAGTTTCACACATTGGCTGAATCATACTGCACACATTCACTGCATGAACGAAATTGAATGTGTTAATTCAATGAGTAGAGCTTCTCTCTTTCACTCCATGTGTCAAGTTTAAACCTTTAATTCAGTGAAACAAACGGCATTCACTCATGGATTGAATCAAGTTCAATCCTTGAGTCAATGAATCAAAACTTATTCCTTGTTTCAAAGGAACAAACGTAACTCACTTATTAATTGAATCTTACTGGACTCGATCATTCAATGAAACAAACATTATAATGCAGTGAGTAGAGGTCATCTCATTGTTTCAATGCCGCAAGCAAAGTGATTTACTTCAATGAGTATAGCTTATCTCTTTCATTTAATATGTCAACATTAAATCTATATTTCAATCAAACAAACTCAACTCATAAACCTCGTCAATCAATTTGCACACATTCATGTAATGAAATGCATTGCACGACTTTTTCAAAGAATATAGCTCTTAACATTCATTCAATGCAACGGGCAAAACGGATTCATTCTATGAAACAAACATTCATTCATTTATACAAAATGCACGCCTTAATGCAATGAGTTGAGCTTCTCTCATTCATTCAACTTGTCAAGCTTTACGCTTTAATTCAATCAAGCAAGCTGCACTCATTGATGCATTGAAATAAAAATTATTCGTTATTTCAAAGAAACAAACTTAACACACTTATTTAGTGATTCATATTGCACACGTTCATCAAACATTTGTCAATTCAATGAGTAGAGCTACTCTCCTTCATTCAATGCCACAAGCTTCACGCAATGGCTGAATCGTACTCCATGAACGAAACTGCAATAACTCACTAATGTAGTGAATCCTACTGGACTCGACATAAACTCTTTAATTCAATCAAACAAACTTAACACATAAACCTCGTGAATCAATGTGCACTATTTTTTCAATGAAATGCACTGCACGTCTTATTCAAAGAGTAGAACTCATTCCATTCATTCAATTCCACGAACGAAACGGATGCATTCAATGATGCAAACTGCACGCATTAATTCAAAGATACAGACTGTACACCTTAATTCAATGAGTAGAGCGTTTCTCATTCATTCAATGTGTCAATCTTAACTCTTCAATTTAATCAAGCAAACTGCTTTCATTGAATCAAACATTATTCATTATTTCAATGAAATAAACTTAACAAATTGCAAATTGCACACGTGCTTGCAATCAAAGACACTGCACTTGTCAATTCAAGAGTAGAGCTACTCTCATTCATTTAATGTGTCATTCTTAACTCTATAATTCAATCAAACAAACTTAACTCATAAACCTCGTGAATCAATTTGCACACATTCATTCAATGAAATGCACTGCACTACTTATTAATAAAGTAGAGCTCCTAACGGTCATTCAATGCTCGAGCAAAAGTATTCATTCAATGATGCAAACTGTACGCATTCATTCAACGATACAGACTGTACGCCTTAATTCAATGGTAGAACTTCTCTCAATCTTTCAACGTGTCAAGCTTTACGCTATAATTCAATCAAGCAAGCTTATTCCATTGATTCATTGAATCAAATATTATACGTTATTTCAGTGCAACAAACTTAACACACTTATTTAGTGATTCATATTGCACACGTTCATTCAAACAAAGACATGGCAGTTGTCAATTCAATGAGTAGAGCTACTCTCATTCATTCAATTCCACAAGTTTCACACATTGGCTGAATCATACTGCACACATTCACTGCATGAACGAAATTGCATGTGTTAATTCAATGAGTAGAGCTTCTCTCTTTCACTCCATGTGTCAAGTTTAAACCTTTAATTCAGTGAAACAAACGGCATTCACTCATGGATTGAATCAAGATCAATCCTTGAGTCAAAGAATCAAAACTTATTCCTTGTTTCAAAGGAACAAACGTAACTCACTTATTAATTGAATCTTACTGGACTCGATCATTCAATGAAACAAACATTATAATGCAGTGAGTTGAGGTCATCTCATTGTTTCAATGCCGCAAGCAAAGTGATTTACTTCAATGAGTATAGCTTATCTCTTTCATTTAATATGTCAACATTAAATCTATATTTCAATCAAACAAACTCAACTCATAAACCTCGTCAATCAATTTGCACACATTCATGTAATGAAATGCATTGCACGACTTTTTCAAAGAATATAGATCTTAACATTCATTCAATGCAACGGGCAAAACGGATTCATTCTATGAAACAAACATTCATTCATTTATACAAAATGCACGCCTTAATGCAATGAGTTGAGCTTCTCTCATTCATTTAACTTGTCAAGCTTTACGCTTTAATTCAATCAAGCAAGCTGCACTCATTGATGCATTGAAATAAAAATTATTCGTTATTTCAAAGAAACAAACTTAACACACTTATTTAGTGATTCATATTGCACACGTTCATCAAACATTTGTTAATTCAATGAGTAGAGCTACTCTCGTTCATTCAATGCCACAAGCTTCACGCAATGGCTGAATCGTACTCCATGAACGAAACTGCAATAACTCACTAATTTAGTGAATCCTACTAGACTCGACATAAACTCTTTAATTCAATCAAACAAACTTAACACATAAACCTCGTGAATCAATGTGCACTATTTTTTCAATGAAATGCACTGCACGTCTTATTCAAAGAGTAGAACTCATTCCATTCATTCAATTCCACGAACGAAACGGATGCATTCAATGATGCAAACTGCACGCATTCATTCAAAGATACAGACTGTACACCTTAATTCAATGAGTACAGCGTTTCTCATTCATTCAATGTGTCAATCTTAACTCTTCAATTTAATCAAGCAAACTGCTTTCATTGAATCAAACATTATTCATTATTTCAATGAAATAAACTTAACAAATTGCAAATTGCACACGTGCATGCAATCAAAGACACTGCACTTGTCAATTCAAGAGTAGAGCTACTCTCATTCATTTAATGTATCATTCTTAACTCTATAATTCAATCAAACAAACTTAACTCATAAACCTCCTGAATCAATTTGCACACATTCATTCAATGAAATGCACTGCACTACTTATTAATAAAGTAGAGCTCCTAACGGTCATTCAATGCTCGAGCAAAAGTATTCATTCAATGATGCAAACTGCACGCATTCATTCAACGATACAGACTGTACGCCTTAATTCAATGGTAGAACTTCTCACAATCTTTCAACGTGTCAAGCTTTACGCTTTAATTCAATCAAGCAAGCTGCATTCCATTGATTCATTGAATCAAACATTATACGTTATTTCAGTGCAACAAACTTAACACACTTATTTAGTGATTCATATTGCACACGTTCATTCAAACAAAGACCACGGCATTTGTCAATTCAATGAGTAGAGCTACTCTCATTCATTCAATTCCACAAGTTTCACACATTGGCTAAATCATACTGCACACATTCACAGCATGAACGAAATTGCATGTGTTAATTCAATGAGTAGAGCTTCTCTCTTTCACTCCATGTGTCAAGTTTAAACCTTTAATTCAATGAAACAAACGGCATTCACTCAATGATTGATTCAAATTTCACTCCTTGAGTCAATGATTCAAAACTTATTCCTTGTTTCAAAGGAACAAACGTAACTCACTTATTTAGTTAATCCTACTGGACTCGATCATTCAATGAAACAAACTGCACATTATAATGCAGTGAGTAAAGGTAATCTCATTGTTTCAATGCCGCAAGCTAAGCGATTTAGTTCAATGAGTGGAGCTTCTCTCCTTATTTTAATATGTCAACATTAACTCTTTAATTCAATCAAACAAACTTAACACATAAACCTCGTGAATCAATGTGCACACATTCATTCAATGAAATGCACTGCAGACTTATTAATAGAGTAGAGCTCCTAACGTTCATTCAATGCCACGAGCAAAAGTATTTTTTCTATGAAACAAACTGCACGCAATCATTCAATGATACAAACTGTACGCCTTAATTCAGTGGTAGACATTCTCTCATTGATTCAATCAAGCAAGCTACGTTCATTGATTCATTGAATCAAACATTATTCGTTATTTCAATGAAACAAACTTAACACACTTATTTAGTGGTTCATATTGCACACGTTCATTCAATCAAAGACAAGGCACTTGTCAATTCAAAGAGTAAAGCTACTCTCATTCATTCAATGCCACAAGCTTCACGCATTGGCAGAATCATACTGCACACATTCACTCCATGAACGAAACTGCATGTGTCAACTCAATGAGTAGAGCTTCTCTCATTCACTCTATGTGTCAAGCTTAACGCTTTAATTATATGAGACAAACGGCATTCGCTCAATGATTGATTCAAATTTCACTCCTTGAGTCAATGAATCAAAACTTATTCCATGTTTCAAAGGAACAAACGTAACTCACTAATTTAGTGAATCCTACTGGACTCGACATAAACTCTTTAATTCAATCAAACAAACTTAACACATAAACCTCGTGAATCAATGTGCACTATTTTTTCAATGAAATGCACTGCACGTCTTATTCAAAGAGTAGAACTCATTCAATTCCACGAACAAAACAGATGCATTCAATGATGCAAACTGCACGCATTCATTCAAAGATACAGACTGTACACCTTAATTCAATGAGTAGAGCGTTTCTCATTCATTCAATGTGTCAATCTTAACTCTTTAATTTAATCAAGCAAACTGCTTTCATTGATTCAAACATTATTCGTTATTTCAATGAAATAAACTTAACACACTTTTTTTAGTGATTCAAATTGCACACGTGCATGCAATCAAAGGCTGCACTTGTCAATTCAAGAGTAGAGCTACTCTCATTCATTTCATGTGTCATTCTTAACTCTATAATTCAATCAAACAAACTTAACTCATAAACCTCGTGAATCAATTTGCACACATTCATTCAATGAAATGCACTGCACTACTTATTAATATTAATACTCATTCAATGCTCGAGCAAAAGTATTCATTCAATGATGCAAAATGCACGCATTCATTCAACGATACAGACTGTACGCCTTAATTCAATGGTAGAACTTCTCTCAATCTTTCAACGTGTCAAGCTTTACGCTTTAATTCAATCAAGCAAGCTGCATTCCATTTATTCATTGAATCAAACATTATACGTTATTTCAGTGCAACAAACTTAACACACTTATTTAGTGATTCATATTGCACACGTTCATTCAAACAAAGACCACGGCATTTGTCAATTCAATGAGTAGAGCTACTCTCATTCATTCAATTCCACAAGTTTCACACATTGGCTAAATCATACTGCACACATTCACAGCATGAACGAAATTGCATGTGTTAATTCAATGAGTAGAGCTTCTCTCTTTCACTCCATGTGTCAAGTTTAAACCTTTAATTCAATGAAACAAACGGCATTCACTCATGGATTGCATCAAACTTCAATACTTGATTCAATGATTCAAAACTTATTCCTTGTTTCAAAGGAACAAACGTAAATCACTTATTCAGTTAATCCTACTGGACTCGATCATTCAATGAAACAAACTGCACCATTATAATGCAGTGAGTAAAGGTAATCTCATTGTTTCAATGCCGCAAGCTAAGCGATTTAGTTCAATGAGTGGAGCTTCTCTCCTTATTTTAATATGTCAACATTAACTCTTTAATTCAATCAAACAAACTTAACACATAAACCTCGTGAATCAATGTGCACACATTCATTCAATGAAATGCACTGCACGACTTATTAATAGAGTAGAGCTCCTAACGTTCATTCAATGCCACGAGCAAAAGTATTTTTTCTATGAAACAAACTGCACGCAATCATTCAATGATACAGACTGTACGTCTTAATTCAGTGGTAGAGATTCTCTCATTGATTCAATCAAGCAAGCTACGTTCATTGATTCATTGAATCAAACATTATTCGTTATTTCAATGAAACAAACTTAACACACTTATTTAGTGGTTCATATTGCACACGTTCATTCAATCAAAGACAAGGCACTTGTCAATTCAAAGAGTAAAGCTACTCTCATTCATTCAATGCCACAAGCTTCACTCATTGGCAGAATCATACTGCACACATTCACTCCATGAACGAAACTGCATGTGTCAACTCAATGAGTAGAGCTTCTCTCATTCACTCTGTGTGTCAAGCTTAACGCTTTAATTCAATGAGACAAACGGCATTCACTCATTGATTGATTCAAATTTCACTCCTTGAATCAATGAATCAAAACTTATTCCTTGTTTCAAAGGAACAAACGTAACTCACTAATTTAGTGAATCCTACTGGACTCGACATAAACTCTTTAATTCAATCAAACAAACTTAACACATAAACCTCGTGAATCAATGTGCAGTATTTTTTCAATGAAATGCACTGCACGTCTTATTCAAAGAGTAGAACACATTCAATTCCACGAACAAAACAGATGCATTCAATGATGCAAACTGCACGCATTCATTCAAAGATACAGACTGTACACCTTAATTCAATGAGTAGAGCGTTTCTCATTCATTCAATGTGTCAATCTTAACTCTTTAATTTAATCAAGCAAACTGCTTTCATTGATTCAAACATTATTCGTTATTTCAATGAAATAAACTTAACACACTTTTTTTAGTGATTCAAATTGCACACGTGCATGCAATCAAAGACACTGCACTTGTCAATTCAAGAGTAGAGCTACTCTCATTCATTTAATGTGTCATTCTTAACTCTATAATTCAATCAAACAAACTTAACTCATAAACCTCGTGAATCAATTTGCACACATTCATTCAATGAAATGCACTGCACTACTTATTAATATTAATACTCATTCAATGCTCGAGCAAAAGTATTCATTCAATGATGCAAAATGCACGCATTCATTCAACGATACAGACTGTACGCCTTAATTCAATGGTAGAACTTCTCACAATCTTTCAACGTGTCAAGCTTTACGCTTTAATTCAATCAAGCAAGCTGCATTCCATTGATTCATTGAATCAAACATTGTACGTTATTTCAGTGCAACAAACTTAACACACTTATTTAGTGATTCATATTGCACACGTTCATTCAAACAAAGACACGGCATTTGTCAATTCAATGAGTAGAGCTACTCTCATTCATTCAATTCCACAAGTTTCACACATTGGCTGAATCATACTGCACACATTCACAGCATGAACGAAATTGCATGTGTTAATTCAATGAGTAGAGCTTCTCTCTTTCACTCCATGTGTCAAGTTTAAACCTTTAATTCAATGAAACAAACGGCATTCACTCATGGATTGAATCAAATTCAATACTTGATTCAATGATTCAAAACTTATTCCTTGTTTCAAAGGAACAAACGTAACTCACTTATTTAGTTAATCCTACTGGACTCGATCATTCAATGAAACAAACTGCACATTATAATGCAGTGAGTAAAGGTAATCTCATTGTTTCAATGCCGCAAGCTAAGCGATTTAGTTCAATGAGTGGAGCTTCTCTCCTTATTTTAATATGTCAACATTAACTCTTTAATTCAATCAAACAAACTTAACACATAAACCTCGTGAATCAATGTGCACACATTCATTCAATGAAATGCACTGCACGACTTATTAATAGAGTAGAGCTCCTAACGTTCATTCAATGCCACGAGCAAAAGTATTTTTTCTATGAAACAAACTGCACGCAATCATTCAATGATACAGACTGTACGCCTTAATTCAGTGGTAGAGATTCTCTCATTGATTCAATCAAGCAAGCTACGTTCATTGTTTCATTGAATCAAACATTATTCGTTATTTCAATGAAACAAACTTAACACACTTATTTATTGGTTCATATTGCACACGTTCATTCAATCAAAGACAAGGCACTTGTCAATTCAAAGAGTAAAGCTACTCTCATTCATTCAATGCCACAAGCTTCACGCATTGGCAGAATCATACTGCACACATTCACTCCATGAACGAAACTGCATGTGTCAACTCAATGAGTAGACCTTATCTCATTCACTCTATGTGTCAAGCTTAACGCTTTAATTCAATGAGACAAACGGCATTCACTCAATGATTGATTCAAATTTCACTCCTTGAGTCAATGAATCAAAACTTATTCCTTGTTTCAAAGGAACAAACGTAACTCACTAATTTAGTGAATCCTACTGGACTCGACATAAACTCTTTAATTCAATCAAACAAACTTAACACATAAACCTCGTGAATCAATGTGCACTATTTTTTCAATGAAATGCACTGCACGTCTTATTCAAAGAGTAGAACTCATTCCATTCATTCAATTCCACGAACAAAACAGATGCATTCAATGATGCAAACTGCACGCATTCATTCAAAGATACAGACTGTACACCTTAATTCAATGAGTAGAGCGTTTCTCATTCATTCAATGTGTCAATCTTAACTCTTTAATTTAATCAAGCAAACTGCTTTCATTGATTCAAACATTATTCGTTATTTCAATGAAATAAACTTAACACACTTTTTTTAGTGATTCAAATTGCACACGTGCATGCAATCAAAGACACTGCACTTATCAATTCAAGAGTAGAGCTACTCTCATTCATTTAATGTGTCATTCTTAACTCTATAATTCAATCAAACAAACTTAACTCATAAACCTCGTGAATCAATTTGCACACATTCATTCAATGAAATGCAGTGCACTACTTATTAATAAAGTAGAGCTCCTAACGGTCATTCAAAACTCGAGCAAAAGTATTCATTCAATGATGCAAACTGCACGCATTCATTCAACGATACAGACTGTACGCCTTAATTCAATGGTAGAACTTCTCTCAATCTTTCAACGTGTCAAGCTTTACGCTTTAATTCAATTAAGCAAGCTGCATTCCATTGATTCATTGAATCAAACATTATACGTTATTTCAGTGCAACAAACTTAACACACTTATTTAGTGATTCATATTGCACACGTTCATTCAAACAAAGACACGGCATTTGTCAATTCAATGAGTAGAGCTACTCTCATTCATTCAAGTTTCACACATTGGCTGAATCATACTGCACACCTTCACAGCATGAACGAAATTGCATGTGTTAATTCAATGAGTAGAGCTTCTCTCTTTCACTCCATGTGTCATGTTTAAACCTTTAATTCAATGAAACAAACGGCATTCACTCATGGATTGAAACAAACTTCAATACTTGATTCAATGATTCAAAACGTATTCCTTGTTTCAAAGGAACAAACGTAACTCACTTATTTAGTTAATCCTACTGGACTCGATCATTCAATGAAACAAACTGAACATTATAATACAGTGAGTAAAGGTAATTTCATTGTTTCAATGCCGCAAGCTAAGCGATTTAGTTCAATGAGTGGAGCTTCTCTCCTTATTTTAATATGTCAACATTAACTCTTTAATTCAATCAAACAAACTTAACACATAAACCGCGTGAATCAATGTGCAAACATTCATTCAATGAAATGCACTGCACGACTTATTAATAGAGTAGAGCTCCTAACGTTCATTCAATGCAACGAGCAAAAGTATTTTTTCTATGAAACAAACTGTACGCAATCATTCAATGATACAGACTGTACGCCCTAATTCAGTGGTAGAGATTCTCTCATTGATTCAATCAAGCAAGCTACGTTCATTGAATCATTGAATCAATCATTTTTCGTTATTTCAATGAAACAAACTTAACACACTTATTTAGTGGTTCATATTGCACACGTTCATTCAATCAAAGACAAGGCACTTGTCAATTCAAAGAGTAAAGCTACTATCATTCATTCAATTCCACAAGTTTCACACATTGGCTGAATCATACTGCACGCATTCACTGCATGAACGAAATTGCATGTGTTAATTCAATGAGTAGAGCTTCTCTCTTTCACTCCATGTGTCAAGTTTAAACCTTTAATTCAGTGAAACAAACGGCATTCACTCATGGATTGAATCAAATTCAATCCTTGAGTCAATGAATCAAAACTTATTCCTTCTTTCAAAGGAACAAACGTAACTCACTTATTAATTGAATTTTACTGAACTCGATCATTCAATGAAACAAACATTATAGTGCAGTGAGAAGAGGTCAGCTCATTGTTTCAATGCCGCAAGCAAAGCGATTTACTTCAATGAGTATAGCTTATCTCTTTCATTTAATATGTCAACATTAACTCTATATTTCAAACAAACAAACTCAACTCATAAACCTCGTCAATCAATTTGTACACATTCATGTAATGAAATGCATTGCACGACTTTTTCAAAGAATATAGCTCTTAACATTCATTCAATGCAACGGGCAAAACGGATTCATTCTATGAAAAAAACATTCATACATTTATACAAAATGCATGCCTTAATGCAATCAGTTGAGCTTCTCTCATTCATTCAACTTGTCAAGCTTTACGCTTTAATTCAATCAAGCAAGCTGCACTCATTGATGCATTGAAACAAAAATTATCCGTTATGTCAATGAAACAAACTTAACACACTTATTTAGTGATTCATATTGCACACGTTCATTCAAACATTTGTCAATTAAATGGGTAGAGCTACTCTCATTCATTCAATGCCACAAGCTTCACGCAATGGCCGAGTCGTACTCCATGAACGAAACTGCAATAACTCACTAATTTAGTGAATCCTACTGCACTCGACATAAACTCTTTAATTCAATCAAACAAACATAACACATAAACCTCGTGAATCAATGTGCACTATTTTTTCAATGAAATGCACTGCACGTCTTACTGAAAGAGTAGAACTCATACCATTCATTCAATTCCACGAACGAAACGGATGCATTCAATGATGCAAACTGCACGCATTCATTCAAAGATACAGACTGTACACCTTAATTCAATGAGTAGAGCGTTTCTCATTCATTCAATGTGTCAATCTTAACTCTTTGATTCAATGAAAGCAAACTGCTTTCATTGAATCAAACATTATTCGTTATTTCAATGAAATAAACTTAACACACTTTTTTAGTGTTTCAAATTGCACACGGGCATGCAATCAAAGACTGCACTTGTCAATTCAAGAGTAGAGCTAGTCTCATTCATTTAATGTATCATTCTTAACTCTATAATTCAATCAAACAAACTTAACTCATAAACCTCGTGAATCAATTTGCACACATTCATTCAATGAAATGCACTGCACTACTTATTAATAAAGTAGAGCTCCTAACGGTCATTCAATGCTCGAGCAAAAGTATTCATTCAATGATGCAAACTGCACGCATTCATTCAACGATACAGACTGTACGCCTTAATTCAATGGTAGAACTTCTCTCAATCTTTCAACGTGTCAAGCTTTACGCTTTAATTCAATCAAGCAAGCTGCATTCCATTGATTCATTGAATCAAACATTATACGTAATTTCAGTGCAACAAACTTAACACACTTATTTAGTGATTCATATTTCACACGTTCATTCAAACAAAGACCACGGCATTTGTCATTTCAATGAGTAGAGCTACTCTCATTCATTCAATTCCACAAGTTTCACACATTGGCTAAATCATACTGCACACATTCACAGCATGAACGAAATTGCATGTGTTAATTCAATGAGTAGAGCTTCTCTCTTTCACTCCATGTGTCGAGTTTAAACCTTTAATTCAATGAAACAAACGGCATTCACTCATGGATTGCATCAAACTTCAATACTTGATTCAATGATTCAAAACTTATTCCTTGTTTCAAAGGAACAAACGTAAATCACTTATTCAGTTAATCCTACTGGACTCGATCATTCAATGAAACAAACTGCACCATTATAATGCAGTGAGTAAAGGTAATCTCGTTGTTTCAATGCCGCAAGCTAAGCGATTTAGTTCAATGAGTGGAGCTTCTCTCCTTATTTTAATATGTCAACATTAACTCTTTAATTCAATCAAACAAACTTAACACATAAACCTCGTGAATCAATGTGCACACATTCATTCAATGAAATGCACTGCACGACTTATTAATAGAGTAGAGCTCCTAACGTTCATTCAATGCCACGAGCAAAAGTATTTTTTCTATGAAACAAACTGCACGCAATCATTCAATGATACAGACTGTACGCCTTAATTCAGTGGTAGAGATTCTCTCATTGATTCAATCAAGCAAGCTACGTTCATTGATTCATTGAATCAAACATTATTCGTTATTTCAATGAAACAAACTTAACACACTTATTTAGTGGTTCATATTGCACACGTTCATTCAATCAAAGACAAGGCACTTGTCAATTCAAAGAGTAAAGCTACTCTCATTCATTCAATGCCACAAGCTTCACGCATTGGCTGAATCATACTGCACACATTCACTCCATGAACGAAACTGCATGTGTCAACTCAATGAGTAGAGCTTCTCTCATTCAATCTGTGTGTCAAGCTTAACGCTTTAATTATATGAGACAAACGGCATTCACTCATTGATTGATTCAAATTTCATTCCTTGAGTCAATGAATCAAAACTTATTCCTTGTTTCAAAGGAACAAACGTAACTCACTAATTTAGTGAATCCTACTGGACTCGACATAAACTCTTTAATTCAATCAAACAAACTTAACACATAAACCTCGTGAATCAATGTGCACTATTTTTTCAATGAAATGCACTGCACGTCTTATTCAAAGAGTAGAACTCATTCAATTCCACGAACGAAACGGATGCATTCAATGATGCAAACTGCACGCATTCATTCAAAGATACAGACTGTACACCTTAATTCAATGAGTAGAGCGTTTCTCATTCATTCAATGTGTCAATCTTAACTCTTTAATTTAATCAAGCAAACTGCTTTCATTGATTCAAACATTATTCGTTATTTCAATGAAATAAACTTAACACACTTTTTTTAGTGATTCAAATTGCACACGTGCATGCAATCAAAGACACTGCACTTGTCAATTCAAGAGTAGAGCTACTCTCATTCATTTAATGTGTCATTCTTAACTCTATAATTCAATCAAACAAACTTAACTCATAAACCTCGTGAATCAATTTGCACACATTCATTCAATGAAATGCACTGCACTACTTATTAATAAAGTAAAGCTCCTAACGGTCATTCAATGCTCGAGCAAAAGTATTCATTCAATGATGCAAACTGCACGCATTCATTCAACGATACAGACTGTACGCCTTAATTCAATGGTAGAACTTCTCTCAATCTTTCAACGTGTCAAGCTTTACGCTTTAATTCAATCAAGCAAGCTGCATTCCATTGATTCATTGAATCAAACATTATACGTTATTTCAGTGCAACAAACTTAACACACTTATTTAGTGATTCATATTGCACACGTTCATTCAAACAAAGACACGGCATTTGTCAATTCAATGAGTAGAGCTACTCTCATTCATTCAATTCCACAAGTTTCACACATTGGCTGAATCATACTGCACACATTCACAGCATGAACGAAATTGCATGTGTTAATTCAATGAGTAGAGCTTCTCTCTTTCCCTCCATGTGTCATGTTTAAACCTTTAATTCAATGAAACAAACGGCATTCACTCATGGATTGAAACAAACTTCAATACTTGATTCAATGATTCAAAACTTATTCCTTGTTTCAAAGGAACAAACGTAACTCACTTATTTAGTTAATCCTACTGGACTCGATCATTCAATGAAACAAACTGCACATTATAATGCAGTGAGTAAAGGTAATCTCATTGTTTCAATGCCGCAAGCTAAGCGATTTAGTTCAATGAGTGGAGCTTCTCTCCTTATTTTAATATGTCAACATTAACTCTTTAATTCAATCAAACAAACTTAACACATAAACCTCGTGAATCAATGTGCACACATTCATTCAATGAAATGCACTGCACGACTTATTAATAGAGTAGAGCTCCTAACGTTCATTCAATGCCACGAGCAAAAGTATTTTTTCTATGAAACAAACTGCACGCAATCATTCAATGATACAGACTGTACGCCTTAATTCAGTGGTAGAGATTCTCTCATTGATTCAATCAAGCAAGCTACGTTCATTGTTTCATTGAATCAAACATTATTCGTTATTTCAATGAAACAAACTTAACACACTTATTTAGTGGTTCATATTGCACACGTTCATTCAATCAAAGACAAGGCACTTGTCAATTCAAAGAGTAAAGCTACTCTCATTCATTCAATTCCACAAGTTTCACACATTGGCTGAATCATACTGCACACATTCACTGCATGAACGAAATTGCATGTGTTAATTCAATGAGTAGAGCTTCTCTCTTTCACTCCATGTGTCAAGTTTAAACCTTTAATTCAGTGAAACAAACGGCATTCACTCATGGACTGAATCAAATTCAATCCTTGAGTCAATGAATCAAAACTTATTCCTTCTTTCAAAGGAACAAACGTAACTCACTTATTAATTGAATTTTACTGGACTCGATCATTCAATGAAACAAACATTATAATGCAGTGAGAAGAGGTCAGCTCATTGTTTCAATGCCGCAAGCAAAGCGATTTACTTCAATGAGTATAGCTTATCTCTTTCATTTAATATGTCAACATTAACTCTATATTTCAATCAAACAAACTCAACTCATAAACCTCGTCAGTCAATTTGTACAGATTCATGTAATGAAATGCATTGCACGACTTTTTCAAAGAATATAGCTCTTAACATTCATTCAATGCAACGGGCAAAACGGATTCATTCTATGAAAAAAACATTCATACATTTATACAAAATGCATACCTTAATGCAATGAGTTGAGCTTCTCTCATTCATTCAACTTGTCAAGCTTTACGCTTTAATTCAATCAAGCAAGCTGCACTCATTGATGCATTGAAACAAAAATTATCCGTTATTTCAATGAAACAAACTTAACACACTTAGTTAGTGATTCATATTGCACACGTTCATTCAAACATTTGTCAATTCAATGAGTAGAGCTACTCTCATTCATTCAATGCCACAAGCTTCACGCAATGGCTGAATCGTACTCCATGAACGAAACTGCAATAACTCACTAATTTAGTGAATCCTACTGCACTCGACATAAACTCTTTAATTCAATCAAACAAACTTAACACATAAAACTCGTGAATCAATGTGCACTATTTTTCAATGAAATGCACTGAACGTCTTATTCAAAGAGTAGAACTCATTCAATTCCACGAACGAAACAGATGCATTCAATGCTGCAAACTGCACGCATTCATTCAAAGATACAGACTGTACACCTTAATTCAATGAGTAGAGCGTTTCTCATTCATTCAATGTGTCAATCTTAACTCTTTGATTCAATGAAAGCAAACTGCTTTCATTGAATCAAACATTATTCGTTATTTCAATGAAATAAACTTAACACACTTTTTTAGTGTTTCAAATTGCACACGTGCATGCAATCAAAGACTGCACTTGTCAATTCAAGAGTAGAGCTAGTCTCATTCATTTAATGTATCATTCTTAACTCTATAATTCAATCAAACAAACTTAACTCATAAACCTCGTGAATCAATTTGCACACATTCATTCAATGAAATGCACTGCACTACTTATTAATAAAGTAGAGCTCCTAACGGTCATTCAATGCTCGAGCAAAAGTATTCATTCAATGATGCAAACTGCACGCATTCATTCAACGATACAGACTGTACGCCTTAATTCAATGGTAGAACTTCTCTCAATCTTTCAACGTGTCAAGCTTTACGCTTTAATTCAATCAAGCAAGCTGCATTCCATTGATTCATTGAATCAAACATTATACGTTATTTCAGTGCAACAAACTTAACACACTTATTTAGTGATTCATATTGCACACGTTCATTCAAACAAAGACCACGGCATTTGTCAATTCAATGAGTAGAGCTACTCTCATTCATTCAATTCCACAAGTTTCACACATTGGCTAAATCATACTGCACACATTCACAGCATGAACGAAATTGCATGTGTTAATTCAATGAGTAGAGCTTCTCTCTTTCACTCCATGTGTCAAGTTTTAACCTTTAATTCAATGAAACAAACGGCATTCTCTCATGGATTGAATCAAACTTCAATACTTGATTCAATGATTCAAAACTTATTTCTTGTTTCAAAGGAACAAACGTAAATCACTTATTCAGTTAATCCTACTGGACTCGATCATTCAATGAAACAAACTGCACCATTATAATGCAGTGAGTAAAGGTAATCTCATTGTTTCAATGCCGCAAGCTAAGCGATTTAGTTCAATGAGTGGAGCTTCTCTCCTTATTTTAATATGTCAACATTAACTCTTTAATTCAATCAAACAAACTTAACACATAAACCTCGTGAATCAATGTGCACACATTCATTCAATGAAATGCACTGCACGACTTATTAATAGAGTAGAGCTCCTAACGTTCATTCAATGCCACGAGCAAAAGTATTTTTTCTATGAAACAAACTGCACGCAATCATTCAATGATACAGACTGTACGCCTTAATTCAGTGGTAGAGATTCTCTCATTGATTCAATCAAGCAAGCTACGTTCATTGATTCATTGAATCAAACATTATTCGTTATTTCAATGAAACAAACTTAACACACTTATTTAGTGGTTCATATTGCACACGTTCATTCAATCAAAGACAAGGCACTTGTCAATTCAAAGAGTAAAGCTACTCTCATTCATTCAATGCCACAAGCTTCACTCATTGGCAGAATCATACTGCACACATTCCCTCCATGAACGAAACTGCATGTGTCAACTCAATGAGTAGAGCTTCTCTCATTCACTCTATGTGTCAAGCTTAACGCTTTAATTCAATGAGAAAAACGGCATTCACTCATTGATTGATTCAAATTTCACTCCTTGAGTCAATGAATCAAAACTTATTCCTTGTTTCAAAGGAACAAACGTAACTCACTAATTTAGTGAATCCTACTGGACTCGACATAAACTCTTTAATTCAATCAAACAAACTTAACACATAAACCTCGTGAATCAATGTGCACTATTTTTTCAATGAAATGCACTGCACGTCTTATTCAAAGAGTTGAACTCATTCCATTCATTCAATTCCACGAACAAAACAGATGCATTCAATGATGCAAACTGCACGCATTCATTCAAAGATACAGACTGTACACCTTAATTCAATGAGTAGAGCGTTTCTCATTCATTCAATGTGTCAATCTTAACTCTTTAACTTAATCAAGCAAACTGCTTTCAATGATTCAAACATTATTCGTTATTTCAATGAAATAAACTTAACACACTTTTTTTAGTGATTCAAATTGCACACGTGCATGCAATCAAAGACACTGCACTTGTCAATTCAAGAGTAGAGCTACTCTCATTCATTTAATGTGTCATTCTTAACTCTATAATTCAATCAAACAAACTTAACTCATAAACCTCGTGAATCAATTTGCACACATTCATTCAATGAAATGCACTGCACTACTTATTAATAAAGTAAAGCTCCTAACGGTCATTCAATGCTCGAGCAAAAGTATTCATTCAATGATGCAAACTGCACGCATTCATTCAACGATACAGACTGTACGCCTTAATTCAATGGTAGAACTTCTCTCAATCTTTCAACGTGTCAAGCTTTACGCTTTAATTCAATCAAGCAAGCTGCATTCCATTGATTCATTGAATCAAACATTATACGTTATTTCAGTGCAACAAACTTAACACACTTATTTAGTGATTCATATTGCACACGTTCATTCAAACAAAGACACGGCATTTGTCAATTCAATGAGTAGAGCTACTCTCATTCATTCAATTCCACAAGTTTCACACATTGGCTGAATCATACTGCACACATTCACAGCATGAACGAAATTGCATGTGTTAATTCAATGAGTAGAGCTTCTCTCTTTCCCTCCATGTGTCATGTTTAAACCTTTAATTCAATGAAACAAACGGCATTCACTCATGGATTGAAACAAACTTCAATACTTGATTCAATGATTCAAAACTTATTCCTTGTTTCAAAGGAACAAACGTAACTCAATTATTTAGTTAATCCTACTGGACTCGATCATTCAATGAAACAAACTGCACATTATAATGCAGTGAGTAAAGGTAATCTCATTGTTTCAATGCCGCAAACTAAGCGATTTAGTTCAATGAGTGGAGCTTCTCTCCTTATTTTAATATGTCAACATTAACTCTTTAATTCAATCAAACAAACTTAACACATAAACCTCGTGAATCAATGTGCACACATTCATTCAATGAAATGCACTGCACGACTTATTAATAGAGTAGAGCTCCTAACGTTCATTCAATGCCACGAGCAAAAGTATTTTTTCTATGAAACAAACTGCACGCAATCATTCAATGATACAGACTGTACGCCTTAATTCAGTGGTAGAGATTCTCTCATTGATTCAATCAAGCAAGCTACGTTCATTGTTTCATTGAATCAAACATTATTCGTTATTTCAATGAAACAAACTTAACACACTTATTTAGTGGTTCATATTGCATACGTTCATTCAATCAAAGACAAGGCACTTGTCAATTCAAAGAGTAAAGCTACTCTCATTCATTCAATTCCACAAGTTTCACACATTGGCTGAATCATACTGCACACATTCACTGAATGAACGAAATTGCATGTGTTAATTCAATGAGTAGAGCTTCTCTCTTTCACTCCATGTGTCAAGTTTAAACCTTTAATTCAGTGAAACAAACGGCATTCACTCATGGACTGAATCAAATTCAATCCTTGAGTCAATGAATCAAAACTTATTCCTTCTTTCAAAGGAACAAACGTAACTCACTTATTAATTGAATTTTACTGGACTCGATCATTCAATGAAACAAACATTATAATGCAGTGAGAAGAGGTCAGCTCATTGTTTCAATGCCGCAAGCAAAGCGATTTACTTCAATGAGTATAGCTTATCTCTTTCATTTAATATGTCAACATTAACTCTATATTTCAATCAAACAAACTCAACTCATAAACCTCGTCAGTCAATTTGTACACATTCATGTAATGAAATGCATTGCACGACTTTTTCAAAGAATATAGCTCTTAACATTCATTCAATGCAACGGGCAAAACGGATTCATTCTATGAAAAAAACATTCATTCATTTATACAAAATGCATGCCTTAATGCAATGAGTTGAGCTTCTCTCAGTCATTCAACTTGTCAAGCTTTACGCTTTAATTCAATCAAGCAAGCTGCACTCATTGATGCATTGAAACAAAAATTATCCGTTATTTCAATGAAACAAACTTAACACACTTATTTAGTGATTCATATTGCACACGATCATTCAAACATTTGTCAATTAAATGAGTAGAGCTACTCTCATTCATTCAATGCCACAAGCTTCACGCAATGGCTGAATCGTACTCCATGAATGAAACTGCAATAACTCACTAATTTAGTGAATCCTACTGCACTCGACATAAACTCTTTAATTCAATCAAACAAACTTAACACATAAACCTCGTGAATCAATGTGCACTATTTTTTCAATGAAATGCACTGCACGTCTTATTGAAAGAGTAGAACTCATACCATTCATTCAATTCCACGAACGAAACGGATGCATTCAATGATGCAAACTGCACGCATTCATTCAAAGATACAGACTGTACACCTTAATTCAATGAGTAGAGCGTTTCTCATTCATTCAATGTGTCAATCTTAACTCTTTGATTCAATGAAAGCAAACTGCTTTCATTGAATCAAACATTATTCGTTATTTCAATGAAATAAACTTAACACACTTTTTTAGTGTTTCAAATTGCACACGTGCATTCAATCAAAGACTGCACTTGTCAATTCAAGAGTAGAGCTAGTCTCATTCATTTAATGTATCATTCTTAACTCTATAATTCAATCAAACAAACTTAACTCATAAACCTCGTGAATCAATTTGCACACATTCATTCAATGAAATGCACTGCACTACTTATTAATAAAGTAGAGCTCCTAACGGTCATTCAATGCTCGAGCAAAAGTATTCATTCAATGATGCAAACTGCACGCATTCATTCAACGATACAGACTGTACGCCTTAATTCAATGGTAGAACTTCTCTCAATCTTTCAACGTGTCAAGCTTTACGCTTTAATTCAATCAAGCAAGCTGCATTCCATTGATTCATTGAATCAAACATTATACGTTATTTCAGTGCAACAAACTTAACACACTTATTTAGTGATTCATATTTCACACGTTCATTCAAACAAAGATCACGGCATTTGTCAATTCAATGAGTAGAGCTACTCTCATTCATTCAATTCCACAAGTTTCACACATTGGCTAAATCATACTGCACACATTCACAGCATGAACGAAATTGCATGTGTTAATTCAATGAGTAGAGCTTCTCTCTTTCACTCCATGTGTCAAGTTTTAACCTTTAATTCAATGAAACAAACGGCATTCACTCATGGATTGAATCAAACTTCAATACTTGATTCAATGATTCAAAACTTATTCCTTGTTTCAAAGGAACAAACGTAAATCACTTATTCAGTTAATCCTACTGGACTCGATCATTCAATGAAACAAACTGCACCATTATAATGCAGTGAGTAAAGGTAATCTCATTGTTTCAATGCCGCAAGCTAAGCGATTTAGTTCAATGAGTGGAGCTTCTCTCCTTATTTTAAGATGTCAACATTAACTCTTTAATTCAATCAAACAAACTTAACACATAAACCTCGTGAATCAATGTGCACACATTCATTCAATGAAATGCACTGCACGACTTATTAATAGAGTAGAGCTCCTAACGTTCATTCAATGCCACGAGCAAAAGTATTTTTTCTATGAAACAAACTGCACGCAATCATTCAATGATACAGACTGTACGCCTTAATTCAGTGGTAGAGATTCTCTCATTGATTCAATCAAGCAAGCTACGTTCATTGATTCATTGAATCAAACATTATTCGTTATTTCAATGAAACAAACTTAACACACTTATTTAGTGGTTCATATTGCACACGTTCATTCAATCAAAGACAAGGCACTTGTCAATTCAAAGAGTAAAGCTACTCTCATTCATTCAATGCCACAAGCTTCACTCATTGGCAGAATCATACTGCACACATTCACTCCATGAACGAAACTGCATGTGTCAACTCAATGAGTAGAGCTTCTCTCATTCACTCTGTGTGTCAAGCTTAACGCTTTAATTCAATGAGACAAACGGCATTCACTCATTGATTGATTCAAATTTCACTCCTTGAGTCAATGAATCAAAACTTATTCCTTGTTTCAAAGGAACAAACGTAACTCACTAATTTAGTGAATCCTACTGGACTCGACATAAACTCTTTTATTCAATCAATCAAACTTAACACATAAACCTCGTGAATCAATGTGCAGTATTTTTTCAATGAAATGCACTGCACGTCTTATTCAAAGAGTTGAACTCATTCCATTCATTCAATTCCACGAACAAAACAGATGCATTCAATGATGCAAACTGCACGCATTCATTCAAAGATACAGACTGTACACCTTAATTCAATGAGTAGAGCGTTTCTCATTCATTCAATGTGTCAATCTTAACTCTTTAATTTAATCAAGCAAACTGCTTTCATTGATTCAAACATTATTCTTTATTTCAATGAAATAAACTTAACACACTTTTTTTAGTGATTCAAATTGCACACGTGCATGCAATCAAAGACACTGCACTTGTCAATTCAAGAGTAGAGCTACTCTCATTCATTTAATGTGTCATTCTTAACTCTATAATTCAATCAAACAAACTTAACTCATAAACCTCGTGAATCAATTTGCACACAATCATTCAATGAAATGCACTGCACTACTTATTAATAAAGTAGAGCTCCAAACGGTCATTCAATGCTCGAGCAAAAGTATTCATTCAATGATGCAAACTGCACGCATTCATTCAACGATACAGACTGTACGCCTTAATTCAATGGTAGAACTTCTCTCAATCTTCCAACGTGTCAAGCTTTACGCTTTAATTCAATCAAGCAAGCTGCATTCCATTGATTCATTGAATCAAACATTATACGTTATTTCAGTGCAACAAACTTAACACACTTATTTAGTGATTCATATTGCACACGTTCATTCAAACAAAGACACGGCATTTGTCAATTCAATGAGTAGAGCTACTCTCATTCATTCAATTCCACAAGTTTCACACATTGGCTGAATCATACTGCACACATTCACAGCATGAACGAAATTGCATGTGTTAATTCAATGAGTAGAGCTTCTCTCTTTCACTCCATGTGTCAAGTTTAAACCTTTAATTCAATGAAACAAACGGCATTCACTCATGGATTGAATCAAATTCAATACTTGATTCAATGATTCAAAACTTATTCCTTGTTTCAAAGGAACAAACGTAACTCACTTATTTAGTTAATCCTACTGGACTCGATCATTCAATGAAACAAACTGCACATTATAATGCAGTGAGTAAAGGTAATCTCATTGTTTCAATGCCGCAAGCTAAGCGATTTAGTTCAATGAGTGGAGCTTCTCTCCTTATTTTAAGATGTCAACATTAACTCTTTAATTCAATCAAACAAACTTAACACATAAACCTCGTGAATCAATGTGCAAACATTCATTCAATGAAATGCACTGCACGACTTATTAATAGAGTAGAGCTCCTAACGTTCATTCAATGCCACGAGCAAAAGTATTTTTTTCTATGAAACAAACTGCACGCAATCATTCAATGATACAGACTGTACGCCCTAATTCAGTGCTAGAGATTCTCTCTTTGATTCAATCAAGCAAGCTACGTTCATTGATACATTGAATCAATCATTTTTCGTTATTTCAATGAAACAAACTTAACACACTTATTTAGTGGTTCATATTGCACACGTTCATTCAATCAAAGACAAGGCACTTGTCAATTCAAAGAGTAAAGCTACTCTCATTCATTCAATTCCACAAGTTTCACACATTGGCTGAATCATACTGCACACATTCACTGCATGAACGAAATTGCATGTATTAATTCAATGAGTAGAGCTTCTCTCTTTCACTCCATGTGTCAAGTTTAAACCTTTAATTCAGTGAAACAAACGGCATTCACTCATGGATTGAATCAAATTCAATCCTTGAGTCAATGAATCAAAACTTATTCCTTCTTTCAAAGGAACAAACGTAACTCACTTATTAATTGAATTTTACTGGACTCGATCATTCAATGAAACAAACATATAATGCAGTGAGAAGAGGTCAGCTCATTGTTTCAATGCTGCAAGCAAAGCGATTTACTTCAATGAGTATAGGTTATCGCTTTCATTTAATATGTCAACATTAACTCTATATTTCAATCAAACAAACTCAACACATAAACCTCGTGAATCAATGTGCACTATTTTTTCAATGAAATGCACTGCACGTCTTATTGAAAGAGTAGAACTCATTCCATTCATTCAATTCCACGAACGAAACGGATGCATTCAATGATGCAAACTGCACGCATTCATTCAAAGATACAGACTGTACACCTTAATTCAATGAGTAGAGCGTTTCTCATTCATTCAATGTGTCAATCTTAACTCTTTGATTCAATGAAAGCAAACTGCTTTCATTGAATCAAACATTATTCGTTATTTCAATGAAATAAACTTAACACACTTTTTTAGTGATTCAAATTGCACACGTGCATGCAATCAAAGACTGCACTTGTCAATTCAAGAGTAGAGCTACTCTCATTCATTTACTGTGTCATTCTTAACTCTATAATTCAATCAAACAAACTTAACTCATAAACCTCGTGAATCAATTTGCACACATTCATTCAATGAAATGCACTGCACGTCTTATTGAAAGAGTAGAACTCATTCCATTCATTCAATTCCACGAACGAAACGGATGCATTCAATGATGCAAACTGCACGCATTCATTCAACGATACAGACTGTACGCCTTAATTCAATGGTAGAACTTCTGACAATCTTTCAACGTGTCAAGCTTTACGCTTTAATTCAATCAAGCAAGCTGCATTCCATTTATTCATTGAATCAAACATTATACGTTATTTCAGTGCAACAAACTTAACACACTTATTTAGTGATTCATATTGCACACGTTCATTCAAACAAAGACACGGCATTTGTCTATTCAATGAGTAGAGCTACTCTCATTCATTCAATTCCACAAGTTTCACACATTGGCTAAATCATACTGTACACCTTCACAGCATGAACGAAATTGCATGTGTTAATTCAATGAGTAGAGCTTCTCTCTTTCACTCCATGTGTCAAGTTTAAACCTTTAATTCAATGAAACAAACGGCATTCACTCATGGATTGAATCAAACTTCAATACTTGATTCAATGATTCAAAACTTATTCCTTGTTTCAAAGGAACAAACGTAAATCACTTATTCAGTTAATCCTACTGGACTCGATCATTCAATGAAACAAACTGCACATTACAATGCAGTGAGTAAAGGTAATCTCATTGTTTCAATGCCGCAAGCTAAGCGATTTAGTTCAATGAGTGGAGCTTCTCTCCTTATTTTAATATGTCAACATTAACTCTTTAATTCAATCAAA
This sequence comes from Chiloscyllium plagiosum, assembly GCF_037043375.1. Taxonomy (NCBI): domain Eukaryota; kingdom Metazoa; phylum Chordata; class Chondrichthyes; order Orectolobiformes; family Hemiscylliidae; genus Chiloscyllium; species Chiloscyllium plagiosum. Next base: position 8,350,687 of record NW_028270192.1, on the reverse strand, counting down.
CAAACTTAACACATAAACCTCGTGAATCAATGTGCACACATTCATTCAATGAAATGCACTGCACGACTTATTAATAGAGTAGAGCTCCTAATGTTCATTCAATGCCACGAGCAAAAGTATTTTTTCTATGAAACAAACTGCACGCAATCATTCAATGAGACAGACTGTACGCCTTAATTCAGTGGTAGAGATTCTCTCATTGATTCAATCAAGCAAGCTACGTTCATTGATTCATTGAATCAAACATTATTCGTTATTTCAATGAAACAAACTTAACACACTTATTTAGTGGTTCATATTGCACACGTTCATTCAATCAAAGACAAGGCACTTGTCAATTCAAAGAGTAAAGCTACTCTCATTCATTCAATGCCACAAGCTTCACTCATTGGCAGAATCATACTGCACACATTCACTCCATGAACGAAACTGCATGTGTCAACTCAATGAGTAGAGCTTCTCTCATTCACTCTGTGTGTCAAGCTTAACGCTTTAATTCAATGAGACAAACGGCATTCACTCATTGATTGATTCAAATTTCACTCCTTGAGTCAATGAATCAAAACTTATTCCTTGTTTCAAAGGAACAAACGTAACTCACTAATTTAGTGAATCCTACTGGACTCGACATAAACTCTTTAATTCAATCAAACAAACTTAACACATAAACCTCGTGAATCAATGTGCAGTATTTTTTCAATGAAATGCACTGCACGTCTTATTCAAAGAGTTGAACTCATTCCATTCATTCAATTCCACGAACAAAACAGATGCATTCAATGATGCAAACTGCACGCATTCATTCAAAGATACAGACTGTACACCTTAATTCAATGAGTAGAGCGTTTCTCATTCATTCAATGTGTCAATCTTAACTCTTTAATTTAATCAAGCAAACTGCTTTCATTGATTCAAACATTATTCTTTATTTCAATGAAATAACCTTAACACACTTTTTTTAGTGATTCAAATTGCACACGTGCATGCAATCAAAGACACTGCACTTGTCAATTCAAGAGTAGAGCTACTCTCATTCATTTAATGTGTCATTCTTAACTCTATAATTCAATCAAACAAACTTAACTCATAAACCTCGTGAATCAATTTGCACACATTCATTCAATGAAATGCACTGCACTACTTATTAATAAAGTAGAGCTCCAAACGGTCATTCAATGCTCGAGCAAAAGTATTCATTCAATGATGCAAACTGCACGCATTCATTCAACGATACAGACTGTACGCCTTAATTCAATGGTAGAACTTCTCTCAATCTTCCAACGTGTCAAGCTTTACGCTTTAATTCAATCAAGCAAGCTGCATTCCATTGATTCATTGAATCAAACATTATACGTTATTTCAGTGCAACAAACTTAACACACTTATTTAGTGATTCATATTGCACACGTTCATTCAAACAAAGACACGGCATTTGTCAATTCAATGAGTAGAGCTACTCTCATTCATTCAATTCCACAAGTTTCACACATTGGCTGAATCATACTGCACACATTCACAGCATGAACGAAATTGCATGTGTTAATTCAATGAGTAGAGCTTCTCTCTTTCACTCCATGTGTCAAGTTTAAACCTTTAATTCAATGAAACAAACGGCATTCACTCATGGATTGAATCAAATTCAATACTTGATTCAATGATTCAAAACTTATTCCTTGTTTCAAAGGAACAAACGTAACTCACTTATTTAGTTAATCCTACTGGACTCGATCATTCAATGAAACAAACTGCACATTATAATGCAGTGAGTAAAGGTAATCTCATTGTTTCAATGCCGCAAGCTAAGCGATTTAGTTCAATGAGTGGAGCTTCTCTCCTTATTTTAATATGTCAACATTAACTCTTTAATTCAATCAAACAAACTTAACACATAAACCTCGTGAATCAATGTGCAAACATTCATTCAATGAAATGCACTGCACGACTTATTAATAGAGTAGAGCTCCTAACGTTCATTCAATGCCACGAGCAAAAGTATTTTTTTCTATGAAACAAACTGCACGCAATCATTCAATGATACAGACTGTACGCCCTAATTCAGTGCTAGAGATTCTCTCTTTGATTCAATCAAGCAAGCTACGTTCATTGATACATTGAATCAATCATTTTTCGTTATTTCAATGAAACAAACTTAACACACTTATTTAGTGGTTCATATTGCACACGTTCATTCAATCAAAGACAAGGCACTTGTCAATTCAAAGAGTAAAGCTACTCTCATTCATTCAATTCCACAAGTTTCACACATTGGCTGAATCATACTGCACACATTCACTGCATGAACGAAATTGCATGTGTTAATTCAATGAGTAGAGCTTCTCTCTTTCACTCCATGTGTCAAGTTTAAACCTTTAATTCAGTGAAACAAACGGCATTCACTCATGGATTGAATCAAATTCAATCCTTGAGTCAATGAATCAAAACTTATTCCTTCTTTCAAAGGAACAAACGTAACTCACTTATTAATTGAATTTTACTGGACTCGATCATTCAATGAAACAAACATATAATGCAGTGAGAAGAGGTCAGCTCATTGTTTCAATGCTGCAAGCAAAGCGATTTACTTCAATGAGTATAGGTTATCGCTTTCATTTAATATGTCAACATTAACTCTATATTTCAATCAAACAAACTCAACTCATAAACCTCGTCAATCAATTTGCACACATTCATGTAATGAAATGCATTGCACGACTTTTTCAAAGAATAGAGCTCTTAACATTCATTCAATGCAACGGGCAAAACGGATTCATTCTATGAAAAAAACATTCATACATTTATACAAAATGCATGCCTTAATGCAATGAGTTGAGCTTCTCTCATTCATTCCACTTGTCAAGCTTTACGCTTTAATTCAATCAAGCAAGCTGCACTCATTGATGCATTGAAACAAAAATTATCCGTTATTTCAATGAAACAAACTTAACACACTTATTTAGTGATTCATATTGCACACGTTCATTCAAACATTTGTCAATTAAATGAGTAGAGCTACTCTCATTCATTCAATGCCACAAGCTTCACGCAATGGCTGAATCGTACTCCATGAACGAAACTGCAATAACTCACTAATTTAGTGAATCCTACTGCACTCGACATAAACTCTTTAATTCAATCAAACAAACTTAACACATAAACCTCGTGAATCAATGTGCACTATTTTTTCAATGAAATGCACTGCACGTCTTATTGAAAGAGTAGAACTCATTCCATTCATTCAATTCCACGAACGAAACGGATGCATTCAATGATGCAAACTGCACGCATTCATTCAAAGATACAGACTGTACACCTTAATTCAATGAGTAGAGCGTTTCTCATTCATTCAATGTGTCAATCTTAACTCTTTGATTCAATGAAAGCAAACTGCTTTCATTGAATCAAACATTATTCGTTATTTCAATGAAATAAACTTAACACACTTTTTTAGTGATTCAAATTGCACACGTGCATGCAATCAAAGACTGCACTTGTCAATTCAAGAGTAGAGCTACTCTCATTCATTTACTGTGTCATTCTTAACTCTATAATTCAATCAAACAAACTTAACTCATAAACCTCGTGAATCAATTTGCACACATTCATTCAATGAAATGCACTGCACGTCTTATTGAAAGAGTAGAACTCATTCCATTCATTCAATTCCACGAACGAAACGGATGCATTCAATGATGCAAACTGCACGCATTCATTCAACGATACAGACTGTACGCCTTAATTCAATGGTAGAACTTCTCACAATCTTTCAACGTGTCAAGCTTTACGCTTTAATTCAATCAAGCAAGCTGCATTCCATTGATTCATTGAATCAAACATTATACGTTATTTCAGTGCAACAAACTTAACACACTTATTTAGTGATTCATATTGCACACGTTCATTCAAACAAAGACACGGCATTTGTCTATTCAATGAGTAGAGCTACTCTCATTCATTCAATTCCACAAGTTTCACACATTGGCTAAATCATACTGTACACCTTCACAGCATGAACGAAATTGCATGTGTTAATTCAATGAGTAGAGCTTCTCTCTTTCACTCCATGTGTCAAGTTTAAACCTTTAATTCAATGAAACAAACGGCATTCACTCATGGATTGAATCAAACTTCAATACTTGATTCAATGATTCAAAACTTATTCCTTGTTTCAAAGGAACAAACGTAAATCACTTATTCAGTTAATCCTACTGGACTCGATCATTCAATGAAACAAACTGCACATTACAATGCAGTGAGTAAAGGTAATCTCATTGTTTCAATGCCGCAAGCTAAGCGATTTAGTTCAATAAGTGGAGCTTCTCTCCTTATTTTAATATGTCAACATTAACTCTTTAATTCAATCAAACAAACTTAACACATAAACCTCGTGAATCAATGTGCACACATTCATTCAATGAAATGCACTGCACGACTTATTAATAGAGTAGAGCTCCTAACATTCATTCAATGCCACAAGCAAAAGTATTTTTTTCTATGAAACAAACTGCACGCAATCATTCAATGATACAGACTGTACGCCTTAATTCAGTGGTAGAGATTCTCTCATTGATTCAATCAAGCAAGCTACGTTCATTGATTCATTGAATCAAACATTATTCGTTATTTCAATGAAACAAACTTAACACACTTATTTAGTGGTTCATATTGCACACGTTCATTCAATCAAAGACAAGGCACTTGTCAATTCAAAGAGTAAAGCTACTCTCATTCATTCAATGCCACAAGCTTCACGCATTGGCAGAATCATACTGCACACATTCACTCAATGAACGAAACTGCATGTGTCAACTCAATGAGTAGAGCTTCTCTCATTCACTCTATGTGTCAAGCTTAACGCTTTAATTCAATGAGACAAACGGCATTCACTCAATGATTGATTCAATTTTCACTCCTTGAGTCAATGAATCAAAAGTTATTCCTTGTTTCAAAGGAACAAACGTAACTCACTAATTTAGTGAATCCTACTGGACTCGACATAAACTCTTTAATTCAATCAAACAAACTTAACACATAAACCTCGTGAATCATTGTGCACTATTTTTTCAATGAAATGCACTGCACGTCTTATTCAAAGAGTAGAACTCATTCCATTCATTCAATTCCTCGAACAAAACAGATGCATTCAATGATGCAAACTGCACGCATTCATTCAAAGATACAGACTGTACACCTTAATTCAATGAGTACAGCGTTTCTCATTCATTCAATGTGTCAATCTTAACTCTTTATTTTAATCAAGCAAACAGCTTTCATTGATTCAAACATTATTCGTTATTTCAATGAAATAAACTTAACACACATTTTTAGTCATTCAAATTGCACACGTGCATGCAATCAAAGACACTGCACTTGTCAATTCAAGAGTAGAGCTACTCTCATTCATTTAATGTGTCATTCTTAACTCTATAATTCAATCAAACAAACTTAACTCATAAACCTCGTGAATCAATTTGCACACATTCATTCAATGAAATGCACTGCACTACTTATTAATAAAGTAGAGCTCCTAACGGTCATTCAATGCTCGACCAAAAGTATTCATTCAATGATGCAAACTGCACGCATTCATTCAACGATACAGACTGTACGCCTTAATTCAATGGTAGAACTTCTCTCAATCTTTCAACATGTCAAGCTTTACGCTTTAATTCAATCAAGCAAGCTGCATTCCATTGATTCATTGAATCAAACATTATACGTTATTTCAGTGCAACAAACTTAACACACTTATTTAGTGATTCATATTGAACACGTTCATTCGAACAAAGACACGGCATTTGTCAATTCAATGAGTAGAGCTACTCTCATTCATTCAATTCCACAAGTTTCACACATTGGCTGAATCATACTGCACACATTCACTGCATGAACGAAATTGCATGTGTTAATTCAATGAGTAGAGCTTCTCTCTTTCACTCCATGTGTCAAGTTTAAACCTTTAATTCAGTGAAACAAACGGCATTCACTCATGGATTGAATCAAATTCAATCCTTGAGTCAATGAATCAAAACTTATTCCTTGTTTCAAAGGAACAAACGTAACTCACTTATTAATTGAATTTTACTGGACTCGATCATTCAATGAAACAAACATTATAATGCAGTGAGAAGAGGTCAGCTCATTGTTTCAATGCCGCAAGCAAAGCGATTTACTTCAATGAGTATAGCTTATCTCTTTCATTTAATATGTCAACATTAACTCTATATTTCAATCAAACAAACTCAACTCATAAACCTCGTCAATCAATTTGCACACATTCATGCAATGAAATGCATTGCACGACTTTTTCAAAGAATATAGCTCTTAACATTCATTCAATGCAACGGGCAAAACGGATTCATTCTATGAAAAAAACATTCATTCATTTATACAAAATGCATGCCTTAATGCAATGAGTTGAGCTTCTCTCATTCATTCAACTTGTCAAGCTTTACGCTTTAATTCAATCAAGCAAGCTGCACTCATTGATGCATTGAAACAAAAATTATCCGTTATTTCAATGAAACAAACTTAACACACTTATTTAGTGATTCATATTGCACACGTTCATTCAAACATTTGTCAATTAAATGAGTAGAGCTACTCTCATTCATTCAATGCCACAAGCTTCACGCAATGGCTGAATCGTACTCCATGAACGAATCTGCAATAACTCACTAATTTAGTGAATCCTACTGCACTCGACATAAACTCTTTAATTCAATCAAACAAACTTAACACATAAACCTCGTGAATCAATGTGCACTATTTTTTCAATGAAATGAACTGTACATCTTATTCAAAGAGTAGAACTCATTCCATTCATTCAATTCCACGAACGAAACGGATGCATTCAATGATGCAAACTGCACGCATTCATTCAAAGATACAGACTGTACACCTTAATTCAATGAGTAGAGCGTTTCTCATTCATTCAATGTGTCAATCTTAACTCTTTGAATCAATGAAAGCAGTTTGCTTGATTAAATTAAACACTATTCGTTATTTCAATGAAATAAACTTAACACACTTTTTTAGTGATTCAAATTGCACACGTGCATGCAATCAAAGACACTGCACTTGTCAATTCAAGAGTAGAGCTACTCTCATTCATTTAATGTGTCATTCTTAACTCTATAATTCAATCAAACAAACTTAACTCATAAACCTCGTGAATCAATTTGCACACATTCATTCAATGAAATGCACTGCACTACTTATTAATAAAGTAGAGCTCCTAACAGTCATTCAATGCTCGAGCAAAAGTATTCATTCAATGATGCAAACTGCACGCAATCATTCAACGATACAGACTGTACGCCTTAATTCAATGGTAGAACTTCTCTCAATCTTTCAACGTGTCAGGCTTTACGCTTTAATTCAATCAAGCAAGCTTATTCCATTGATTCATTGAATCAAACATTATACGTTATTTCAGTGCAACAAACTTAACACACTTATTTAGTGATTCATATTGCACACGTTCATTCAAACAAAGACACGGCATTTGTCAATTCAATGAGTAGAGCTACTCTCATTCATTCAATTCCACAAGTTTCACACATTGGCTGAATCATACTGCACACATTCACTGCATGAACGAAATTGTATGTGTTAATTCAATGAGTAGAGCTTCTCTCTTTCACTCCATGTGTCAAGTTTAAACCTTTAATTCAGTGAAACAAACGGCATTCACTCATGGATTGAATCAAATTCAATCCATGAGTCAATGAATCAAAACTTATTCCTTGTTTCAAAGGAACAAACTTAACTCACTTATTAATTGAATTTTACTGGACTCGATCATTCAATGAAACAAACATTATAATGCAGTGAGAAGAGGTCAGCTCATTGTTTCAATGCCGCAAGCAAAGCGATTTACTTCAATGAGTATAGCTTATCGCTTTCATTTAATATGTCAACATTAACACTATATTTCAATGAAACAAACTCAACTCATAAACCTCGTCAATCAATTTGCACACATTCATGTAATGAAATGCATTGCACGACTTTTTCAAAGAATATAGCTCTTAACATTCATTCAATGCAACGGGCAAAACGGATTCATTCCATGAAAAAAACATTCATTCATTTATACAAAATGCATGCCTTAATGCAATGAGTTGAGCTTCTCTCATTCATTCAACTTGTCAAGCTTTACGCTTTAATTCAATCAATCAAGCTGCACTCATTGATGCATTGAAACCAAAATTATCCGTTATTTCAATGAAACAAACTTAACACACTTATTTAGTGATTCATATTGCACACGTTCATTCAAACATTTGTCAATTCAATGAGTAGAGCTACTCTCATTCATTCAATGCCACAAGCTTCACGCAATGGCTGAATCGTACTCCATGAACGAAACTGCAATAACTCACTAATTTAGTGAATCCTACTGCACTCGACATAAACTCTTTAATTCAATCAAACAAACTTAACACATAAACCTCGTGAATCAATGTGCACTATTTTTTCAATGAAATGCACTGCACATCTTATTCAAAGAGTAGAACTCATTCCATTCATTCAATTCCACGAACAAAACAGATGCATTCAATGATGCAAACTGCACGCATTCATTCAAAGATACAGACTGTACACCTTAATTCAATGAGTAGAGCGTTTCTCATTCATTCAATGTGTCAATCTTAACTCTTTGATTCAATGAAAGCAGTTTGCTTGATTAAATTAAACATTATTCGTTATTTCAATGAAATAAACTTAACACACTTTTTTAGTGATTCAAATTGCACACGTGCATGCAATCAAAGACACTGCACTTGTCAATTCAAGAGTAGAGCTACTCTCATTCATTTAATGTGTCATTCTTAACTCTATAATTCAATCAAACAAACTTAACTCATAAACCTCGTGAATCAATTTGCACACATTCATTCAATGAAATGCACTGCACTACTTATTAATAAAGTAGAGCTCCTAACGATCATTCAATGCTCGAGCAAAAGTATTCATTCAATGATGCAAACTGCACGCATTCATTCAACGATACAGACTGTACGCCTTAATTCAATGGTAGAACTTCTCTCAATCTTTCAACGTGTCAAGCTTTACGCTTTAATTCAATCAAGCAAGCTGCATTCCATTGATTCATTGAATCAAACATTATATGTTATTTCAGTGCAACAAACTTAACACACTTATTTAGTGATTCATATTGCACACGTTCATTCAAACAAAGACCACGGCATTTGTCAATTCAATGAGTAGAGCTACTCTCATTCATTCAATTCCACAAGTTTCACACATTGGCTAAATCATACTGCACACATTCACAGCATGAACGAAATTGCATGTGTTAATTCAATGAGTAGAGCTTCTCTCTTTCAATCCATGTGTCAAGTTTAAACCTTTAATTCAATGAAACAAACGGCATTCACTCATGGATTGAATCAAACTTCAATATTGATTCAATGATTCAAAACTTATTCCTTGTTTCAAAGGAACAAACGTAACTCACTTATTTAGTTAATCCTACTGGACTCGATCATTCAATGAAACAAACTGCACATTATAATGCAGTGAGTAAAGGTAATCTCATTGTTTCAATGCAGCAAGCTAAGCGATTTAGTTCAATTAGTGGAGCTTCTCTCCTTATTTTAATATGTCAACATTAACTCTTTAATTCAATCAAACAAACTTAATACATAAACCTCGTGAATCAATGTGCACCCATTCATTCAATGAAATGCACTGCACGACTTATTAATAGAGTAGAGCTCCTAACGTTCATTCAATGCCACGAGCAAAAGTATTTTTTCTATGAAACAAACTGCACGCAATCATTCAATGATACAGACTGTACGCCTTAATTCAGTGGTAGAGATTCTCTCATTGATTCAATCAAGCAAGCTACGTTCATTGATTCATTGAATCAAACATTATTCGTTATTTCAATGAAACAAACTTAACACACTTATTTAGTGGTTCATATTGCACACGTTCATTCAATCAAAGACAAGGCACTTGTCAATTCAAAGAGTAAAGCTACTCTCATTCATTCAATGCCACAAGCTTCACGCATTGGCAGAATCATACTGCACACATTCACTCCATGAACGAAACTGCATGTGTCAACTCAATGAGTAGAGCTTCTCTCATTCACTCTATGTGTCAAGCTTAACGCTTTAATTCAATGAGACAAACGGCATTCACTCAATGATTGATTCAATTTTCACTCCTTGAGTCAATGAATCAAAACTTATTTCTTGTTTCAAAGGAACAAACGTAACTCACTAATTTAGTGAATCCTACTGGACTCGACATAAACTCTTTAATTCAATCAAACAAACTTAACACATAAACCTCGTGAATCAATGTGCACTATTTTTTCAATGAAATGCACTGCACATCTTATTCAAAGAGTAGAACTCATTCCATTCATTCAATTCCACGAACGAAACGGATGCATTCAATGATGCAAACTGCACGCATTCATTCAAAGATACAGACTGTACACCTTAATTCAATGAGTAGAGCGTTTCTCATTCATTCAATGTGTCAATCTTAACTCTTTGATTCAATGAAAGCAGTTTGCTTGATTAAATTAAACACTATTCGTTATTTCAATGAAATAAACTTAACACACTTTTTTAGTGTTCAAATTGCACACGTGCATGCAATCAAAGACACTGCACTTGTCAATTCAAGAGTAGAGCTACTCTCATTCATTTACTGTGTCATTCTTAACTCTATAATTCAATCAAACAAACTTAACTCATAAACCTCGTGAATCAATTTGCACACATTCATTCAATGAAATGCACTGCACTACTTATTAATAAAGTAGAGCTCCTAACGGTCATTCAATGCTCGACCAAAAGTATTCATTCAATGATGCAAACTGCACGCATTCATTCAACGATACAGACTGTACGCCTTAATTCAATGGTAGAACTTCTCTCAATCTTTCAACGTGTCAAGCGTTACGCTTTAATTCAATCAAGCAAGCTGCATTCCATTGATTCATTGAATCAAACATTATACGTTATTTCAGTGCAACAAACTTAACACACTTATTTAGTGGTTCATATTGCACACGTTCATTCAATCAAAGACAAGGCACTTGTCAATTCAAAGAGTAAAGCTACTCTCATTCATTCAATGCCACAAGCTTCACGCATTGGCAGAATCATACTGCACACATTCACTCCATGAACGAAACTGCATGTGTCAACTCAATGAGTAGAGCTTCTCTCATTCACTCTATGTGTCAAGCTTAACGCTTTAATTCAATGAGACAAACGGCATTCACTCAATGATTGATTCAATTTTCACTCCTTGAGTCAATGAATCAAAACTTATTTCTTGTTTCAAAGGAACAAACGTAACTCACTAATTTAGTGAATCCTACTGGACTCGACATAAACTCTTTAATTCAATCAAACAAACTTAACACATAAACCTCGTGAATCAATGTGCACTATTTTTTCAATGAAATACACTGCACATCTTATTCAAAGAGTAGAACTCATTCCATTCATTCAATTCCACGAACGAAACGGATGCATTCAATGATGCAAACTGCACGCATTCATTCAAAGATACAGACTGTACACCTTAATTCAATGAGTAGAGCGTTTCTCATTCATTCAATGTGTCAATCTTAACTCTTTGATTCAATGAAAGCAGTTTGCTTGATTAAATTAAACACTATTCGTTATTTCAATGAAATAAACTTAACACACTTTTTTAGTGTTCAAATTGCACACGTGCATGCAATCAAAGACACTGCACTTGTCAATTCAAGAGTAGAGCTACTCTCATTCATTTAATGTGTCATTCTTAACTCTATAATTCAATCAAACAAACTTAACTCATAAACCTCGTGAATCAATTTGCACACATTCATTCAATGAAATGCACTGCACTACTTATTAATAAAGTAGAGCTCCTAACGGTCATTCAATGCTCGAGCAAAAGTATTCATTCAATGATGCAAACTGCACGCATTCATTCAACGATACAGACTGTACGCCTTAATTCAATGGTAGAACTTCTCTCAATCTTTCAACGTGTCAAGCGTTACGCTTTAATTCAATCAAGCAAGCTGCATTCCATTGATTCATTGAATCAAACATTATACGTTATTTCAGTGCAACAAACTTAACACACTTATTTAGTGATTCATATTGCACACGTTCATTCAAACAAAGACACGGCATTTGTCAATTCAATGAGTAGAGCTACTCTCATTCATTCAATTCCACAAGTTTCACACATTGGCTGAATCATACTGCACACATTCACAGCATGAACGAAATTGCATGTGTTAATTCAATGAGTAGAGCTTCTCTCTTTCACTCCATGTGTCAAGTTTAAACCTTTAATTCAGTGAAACAAACGGCATTCACTCATGGATTGAATCAAATTCAATCCTTGAGTCAATGAATCAAAACTTATTCCTTGTTTCAAAGGAACAAACGTAACTCACTTACTAATTGAATTTTACTGGACGCGATCATTCAATGAAACAAACATTATAATGCAGTGAGAAGAGGTCAGCTCATTGTTTCAATGCCGCAAGCAAAGCGATTTACTTCAATGAGTATTGCTTATCTCTTTCATTTAATATGTCAACATTAACTCTATATTTCAATCAAACAAACTCAACTCATAAACCTCGTCAATCAATTTGCACACATTCATGCAATGAAATGCATTGCACGACTTTTTCAAAGAATATAGCTCTTAACATTCATTCAAAGCAACGGGCAAAACGGATTCATTCTATGAAAAAAACATTCATTCATTTATACAAAATGCATGCCTTAATGCAATGAGTTGAGCTTCTCTCATTCATTCAACTTGTCAAGCTTTACGCTTTAATTCAATCAAGCAAGCTGCACTCATTGATGCAGTGAAACAAAAATTATCCGTTATTTCAATGAAACAAACTTAACACACTTATTTAGTGATTCATATTGCACACGTTCATTCAAACATTTGTCAATTCAATGAGTAGAGCTACTCTCATTCATTCAATGCCACAAGCTTCACGCAATGGCTGAATCGTACTCCATGAACGAAACTGCAATAACTCACTAATTTAGTGAATCCTACTGCACTCGACATAAACTCTTTAATTCAATCAAACAAACTTAACACATAAACCTCGTGAATCAATGTGCACTATTTTTTCAATGAAATGCACTGCACATCTTATTCAAAGAGTAGAACTCATTCCATTCATTCAATTCCACGAACGAAACAGATGCATTCAATGATGCAAACTGCACGCATTCATTCAAAGAAACAGACTGTACACCTTAATTCAATGAGTAGAGCGTTTCTCATTCATTCAATGTGTCAATCTTAACTCTTTGATTCAATGAAAGCAGTTTGCTTGATTAAATTAAACACTATTCGTTATTTCAATGAAATAAACTTAACACACTTTTTTAGTGATTCAAATTGCACACGTGCATGCAATCAAAGACACTGCACTTGTCAATTCAAGAGTAGAGCTACTCTCATTCATTTAATGTGTCATTCTTAACTCTATAATTCTATCAAACAAACTTAACTCATAAACCTCGTGAATCAATTTGCACACATTCATTCAATGAAATGCACTGCACTACTTATTAATAAAGTAGAGCTCCTAACGGTCATTCAATGCTCGAGCAAAAGTATTCATTCAATGATGCAAACTGCACGCATTCATTCAACGATACAGACTGTACGCCTTAATTCAATGGTAGAACTTCTCACAATCTTTCAACGTGTCAAGCTTTACGCTTTAATTCAATCAAGCAAGCTGCATTCCATTGATTCATTGAATCAAACATTATACGTTATTTCAGTGCAACAAACTTAACACACTTATTTAGTGATTCATATTGCACACGTTCATTCAAACAAAGACCACGGCATTTGTCAATTCAATGAGTAGAGCTACTCTCATTCATTCAATTCCACAAGTTTCACACATTGGCTAAATCATACTGCACACATTCACAGCATGAACGAAATTGCATGTGTTAATTCAATGAGTAGAGCTTCTCTCTTTCACTCCATGTGTCAAGTTTAAACCTTTAATTCAATGAAACAAACGGCATTCACTCATGGATTGAATCAAACTTCAATACTTGATTCAATGATTCAAAACTTATTCCTTGTTTCAAAGGAACAAACGTAACTCACTTATTTAGTTAATCCTACTGGACTCGATCATTCAATGAAACAAACTGCACATTATAATGCAATGAGTAAAGGTAATCTCATTGTTTCAATGCCGCAAGCTAAGCGATTTAGTTCAATGAGTGGAGCTTCTCTCCTTATTTTAATATGTCAACATTAACTCTTTAATTCAATCAAACAAACTTAACACATAAACCTCGTGAATCAATGTGCACACATTCATTCAATGAAATGCACTGCACGACTTATTAATAGAGTAGAGCTCCTAACGTTCATTCAATGCCACGAGCAAAAGTATTTTTTCTATGAAACAAACTGCACGCAATCATTATGATACAGACTGTACGCCTTAATTCAGTGGTAGAGATTCTCTCATTGATTCAATCAAGCAAGCTACGTTCATTGATTCATTGAATCAAACATTATTCGTTATTTCAATGAAACAAACTTAACACACTTATTTAGTGGTTCATATTGCACACGTTCATTCAATCAAAGACAAGGCACTTGTCAATTCAAAGAGTAAAGCTACTCTCATTCATTCAATGCCACAAGCTTCACGCATTGGCAGAATCATACTGCACACATTCACTCCATGAACGAAACTGCATGTGTCAACTCAATGAGTAGAGCTTCTCTCATTCACTCTATGTGTCAAGCTTAACGCTTTAATTCAATGAGACAAACGGCATTCACTCAATGATTGATTCAATTTTCACTCCTTGAGTCAATGAATCAAAACTTATTTCTTGTTTCAAAGGAACAAACGTAACTCACTAATTTAGTGAATCCTACTGGACTCGACATAAACTCTTTAATTCAATCAAACAAACTTAACACATAAACCTCGTGAATCAATGTGCACTATTTTTTCAATGAAATGCACTGCACATCTTATTCAAAGAGTAGAACTCATTCCATTCATTCAATTCCACGAACGAAACGGATGCATTCAATGATGCAAACTGCACGCATTCATTCAAAGATACAGACTGTACACCTTAATTCAATGAGTAGAGCGTTTCTCATTCATTCAATGTGTCAATCTTAACTCTTTGATTCAATGAAAGCAGTTTGCTTGATTAAATTAAACACTATTCGTTATTTCAATGAAATAAACTTAACACACTTTTTTAGTGTTCAAATTGCACACGTGCATGCAATCAAAGACACTGCACTTGTCAATTCAAGAGTAGAGCTACTCTCATTCATTTAATGTGTCATTCTTAACTCTATAATTCAATCAAACAAACTTAACTCATAAACCTCGTGAATCAATTTGCACACATTCATTCAATGAAATGCACTGCACTACTTATTAATAAAGTAGAGCTCCTAACGGTCATTCAATGCTCGACCAAAAGTATTCATTCAATGATGCAAACTGCACGCATTCATTCAACGATACAGACTGTACGCCTTAATTCAATGGTAGAACTTCTCTCAATCTTTCAACGTGTCAAGCGTTACGCTTTAATTCAATCAAGCAAGCTGCATTCCATTGATTCATTGAATCAAACATTATACGTTATTTCAGTGCAACAAACTTAACACACTTATTTAGTGGTTCATATTGCACACGTTCATTCAATCAAAGACAAGGCACTTGTCAATTCAAAGAGTAAAGCTACTCTCATTCATTCAATGCCACAAGCTTCACGCATTGGCAGAATCATACTGCACACATTCACTCCATGAACGAAACTGCATGTGTCAACTCAATGAGTAGAGCTTCTCTCATTCACTCTATGTGTCAAGCTTAACGCTTTAATTCAATGAGACAAACGGCATTCACTCAATGATTGATTCAATTTTCACTCCTTGAGTCAATGAATCAAAACTTATTTCTTG
This sequence comes from Chiloscyllium plagiosum, assembly GCF_037043375.1. Taxonomy (NCBI): domain Eukaryota; kingdom Metazoa; phylum Chordata; class Chondrichthyes; order Orectolobiformes; family Hemiscylliidae; genus Chiloscyllium; species Chiloscyllium plagiosum. The sequence continues at coordinate 8,334,670 of NW_028270192.1, read as the reverse complement.
TTTCAAAGGAACAAACGTAACTCACTAATTTAGTGAATCCTACTGGACTCGACATAAACTCTTTAATTCAATCAAACAAACTTAACACATAAACCTCGTGAATCAATGTGCACTATTTTTTCAATGAAATACACTGCACATCTTATTCAAAGAGTAGAACTCATTCCATTCATTCAATTCCACGAACGAAACGGATGCATTCAATGATGCAAACTGCACGCATTCATTCAAAGATACAGACTGTACACCTTAATTCAATGAGTAGAGCGTTTCTCATTCATTCAATGTGTCAATCTTAACTCTTTGATTCAATGAAAGCAGTTTGCTTGATTAAATTAAACACTATTCGTTATTTCAATGAAATAAACTTAACACACTTTTTTAGTGTTCAAATTGCACACGTGCATGCAATCAAAGACACTGCACTTGTCAATTCAAGAGTAGAGCTACTCTCATTCATTTAATGTGTCATTCTTAACTCTATAATTCAATCAAACAAACTTAACTCATAAACCTCGTGAATCAATTTGCACACATTCATTCAATGAAATGCACTGCACTACTTATTAATAAAGTAGAGCTCCTAACGGTCATTCAATGCTCGAGCAAAAGTATTCATTCAATGATGCAAACTGCACGCATTCATTCAACGATACAGACTGTACGCCTTAATTCAATGGTAGAACTTCTCTCAATCTTTCAACGTGTCAAGCGTTACGCTTTAATTCAATCAAGCAAGCTGCATTCCATTGATTCATTGAATCAAACATTATACGTTATTTCAGTGCAACAAACTTAACACACTTATTTAGTGATTCATATTGCACACGTTCATTCAAACAAAGACACGGCATTTGTCAATTCAATGAGTAGAGCTACTCTCATTCATTCAATTCCACAAGTTTCACACATTGGCTGAATCATACTGCACACATTCACAGCATGAACGAAATTGCATGTGTTAATTCAATGAGTAGAGCTTCTCTCTTTCACTCCATGTGTCAAGTTTAAACCTTTAATTCAGTGAAACAAACGGCATTCACTCATGGATTGAATCAAATTCAATCCTTGAGTCAATGAATCAAAACTTATTCCTTGTTTCAAAGGAACAAACGTAACTCACTTACTAATTGAATTTTACTGGACGCGATCATTCAATGAAACAAACATTATAATGCAGTGAGAAGAGGTCAGCTCATTGTTTCAATGCCGCAAGCAAAGCGATTTACTTCAATGAGTATTGCTTATCTCTTTCATTTAATATGTCAACATTAACTCTATATTTCAATCAAACAAACTCAACTCATAAACCTCGTCAATCAATTTGCACACATTCATGCAATGAAATGCATTGCACGACTTTTTCAAAGAATATAGCTCTTAACATTCATTCAAAGCAACGGGCAAAACGGATTCATTCTATGAAAAAAACATTCATTCATTTATACAAAATGCATGCCTTAATGCAATGAGTTGAGCTTCTCTCATTCATTCAACTTGTCAAGCTTTACGCTTTAATTCAATCAAGCAAGCTGCACTCATTGATGCAGTGAAACAAAAATTATCCGTTATTTCAATGAAACAAACTTAACACACTTATTTAGTGATTCATATTGCACACGTTCATTCAAACATTTGTCAATTCAATGAGTAGAGCTACTCTCATTCATTCAATGCCACAAGCTTCACGCAATGGCTGAATCGTACTCCATGAACGAAACTGCAATAACTCACTAATTTAGTGAATCCTACTGCACTCGACATAAACTCTTTAATTCAATCAAACAAACTTAACACATAAACCTCGTGAATCAATGTGCACTATTTTTTCAATGAAATGCACTGCACATCTTATTCAAAGAGTAGAACTCATTCCATTCATTCAATTCCACGAACGAAACAGATGCATTCAATGATGCAAACTGCACGCATTCATTCAAAGAAACAGACTGTACACCTTAATTCAATGAGTAGAGCGTTTCTCATTCATTCAATGTGTCAATCTTAACTCTTTGATTCAATGAAAGCAGTTTGCTTGATTAAATTAAACACTATTCGTTATTTCAATGAAATAAACTTAACACACTTTTTTAGTGATTCAAATTGCACACGTGCATGCAATCAAAGACACTGCACTTGTCAATTCAAGAGTAGAGCTACTCTCATTCATTTAATGTGTCATTCTTAACTCTATAATTCTATCAAACAAACTTAACTCATAAACCTCGTGAATCAATTTGCACACATTCATTCAATGAAATGCACTGCACTACTTATTAATAAAGTAGAGCTCCTAACGGTCATTCAATGCTCGAGCAAAAGTATTCATTCAATGATGCAAACTGCACGCATTCATTCAACGATACAGACTGTACGCCTTAATTCAATGGTAGAACTTCTCACAATCTTTCAACGTGTCAAGCTTTACGCTTTAATTCAATCAAGCAAGCTGCATTCCATTGATTCATTGAATCAAACATTATACGTTATTTCAGTGCAACAAACTTAACACACTTATTTAGTGATTCATATTGCACACGTTCATTCAAACAAAGACCACGGCATTTGTCAATTCAATGAGTAGAGCTACTCTCATTCATTCAATTCCACAAGTTTCACACATTGGCTAAATCATACTGCACACATTCACAGCATGAACGAAATTGCATGTGTTAATTCAATGAGTAGAGCTTCTCTCTTTCACTCCATGTGTCAAGTTTAAACCTTTAATTCAATGAAACAAACGGCATTCACTCATGGATTGAATCAAACTTCAATACTTGATTCAATGATTCAAAACTTATTCCTTGTTTCAAAGGAACAAACGTAACTCACTTATTTAGTTAATCCTACTGGACTCGATCATTCAATGAAACAAACTGCACATTATAATGCAATGAGTAAAGGTAATCTCATTGTTTCAATGCCGCAAGCTAAGCGATTTAGTTCAATGAGTGGAGCTTCTCTCCTTATTTTAATATGTCAACATTAACTCTTTAATTCAATCAAACAAACTTAACACATAAACCTCGTGAATCAATGTGCACACATTCATTCAATGAAATGCACTGCACGACTTATTAATAGAGTAGAGCTCCTAACGTTCATTCAATGCCACGAGCAAAAGTATTTTTTCTATGAAACAAACTGCACGCAATCATTCAATGATACAGACTGTACGCCTTAATTCAGTGGTAGAGATTCTCTCATTGATTCAATCAAGCAAGCTACGTTCATTGATTCATTGAATCAAACATTATTCGTTATTTCAATGAAACAAACTTAACACACTTATTTAGTGGTTCATATTTCACATGTTCATTCAATCAAAGACAAGGCACTTGTCAATTCAAAGAGTAAAGCTACTCTCATTCATTCAATGCCACAAGCTTCACGCATTGGCAGAATCATACTGCACACATTCACTCCATGAACGAAACTGCATGTGTCAACTCAATGAGTAGAGCTTCTCTCATTCACCCTATGTGTCAAGCTTAACGCTTTAATTCAATGAGACAAACGGCATTCACTCAATGATTGATTCAAATTTCACTCCTTGAGTCAATGAATCAAAACTTATTCCTTGTTTCAAAGGAACAAACGTAACTCACTAATTTAGTGAATCCTACTGGACTCGACATAAACTCTTTAATTCAATCAAACAAACTTAACACATAAACCTCGTGAATCAATGTGCACTATTTTTTCAATGAAATGCACTGCACGTCTTATTCAAAGAGTAGAACTCATTCAATTCCACGAACAAAACAGATGCATTCAATGCTGCAAACTGCACGCATTCATTCAAAGATACAGACTGTACACCTTAATTCAATGAGTAGAGCGTTTCTCATTCATTCAATGTGTCAATCTTAACTCTTTAATTTAATCAAGCAAACTGCTTTCATTGATTCAAACATTATTCGTTATTTCAATGAAATAAACTTAACACACTTTTTTTAGTGATTCAAATTGCACACGTGCATGCAATCAAAGACTGCACTTGTCAATTCAAGAGTAGAGCTACTCTCATTCATTTAATGTGTCATTCTTAACTCTATAATTCAATCAAACAAACTTAACTCATAAACCTCCTGAATCAATTTGCACACATTCATTCAATGAAATGCACTGCACTACTTATTAATATTAATACTCATTCAATGCTCGAGCAAAAGTATTCATTCAATGATGCAAAATGCACGCATTCATTCAACGATACAGACTGTACGCCTTAATTCAATGGTAGAACTTCTCTCAATCTTTCAACGTGTCAAGCTTTACGCTTTAATTCAATCAAGCAAGCTGCATTCCATTGATTCATTGAATCAAACATTATACGTTATTTCAGTGCAACAAACTTAACACACTTATTTAGTGATTCATATTGCACACGTTCATTCAAACAAAGACCACGGCATTTGTCATTTCAATGAGTAGAGCTACTCTCATTCATTCAATTCCACAAGTTTCACACATTGGCTAAATCATACTGCACACATTCACAGCATGAACGAAATTGCATGTGTTAATTCAATGAGTAGAGCTTCTCTCTTTCACTCCATGTGTCGAGTTTAAACCTTTAATTCAATGAAACAAACGGCATTCACTCATGGATTGCATCAAACTTCAATACTTGATTCAATGATTCAAAACTTATTCCTTGTTTCAAAGGAACAAACGTAAATCACTTATTCAGTTAATCCTACTGGACTCGATCATTCAATGAAACAAACTGCACCATTATAATGCAGTGAGTAAAGGTAATCTCGTTGTTTCAATGCCGCAAGCTAAGCGATTTAGTTCAATAAGTGGAGCTTCTCTCCTTATTTTAATATGTCAACATTAACTCTTTAATTCAATCAAACAAACTTAACACATAAACCTCGTGAATCAATGTGCACACATTCATTCAATGAAATGCTCTGCACGACTTATTAATAGAGTAGAGCTCCTAACGTTCATTCAATGCCACGAGCAAAAGTATTTTTTCTATGAAACAAACTGCACGCAATCAATCAATGATACAGTCTGTACGCCTTAATTCAGTGGTGGAGATTCTCTCATTGATTCAATCAAGCAAGCTACGTTCATTGTTTCATTGAATCAAACATTATTCGTTATTTCAATGAAACAAACTTAACACACTTATTTAGTGGTTCATATTGCACACGTTCATTCAATCAAAGACAAGGCACTTGTCAATTCAAAGAGTAAAGCTACTCTCATTCATTCAATGCCACAAGCTTCACGCATTGGCTGAATCATACTGCACACATTCACTCCATGAACGAAATTGCATGTGTCAACTCAATGAGTAGAGCTTCTCTCATTCATCCTATGTGTCAAGCTTAACGCTTTAATTCAATGAGACAAACGGCATTCACTCAATGATTGATTCAAATTTCACTCCTTGAGTCAATGAATCAAAACTTATTCCTTGTTTCAAAGGAACAAACGTAACTCACTAATTTAGTGAATCCTACTGGACTCGACATAAACTCTTTAATTCAATCAAACAAACTTAACACATAAACCTCGTGAATCAATGTGCACTATTTTTTCAATGAAATGCACTGCACGTCTTATTCAAAGAGTAGAACTCATTCAATTCCACGAACAAAACAGAGGCATTCAATGATGCAAACTGCACGCATTCATTCAAAGATACAGACTGTACACCTTAATTCAATGAGTAGAGCGTTTCTCATTCATTCAATGTGTCAATCTTAACTCTTTAATTTAATCAAGCAAACTGCTTTCATTGATTCAAACATTATTCGTTATTTCAATGAAATAAACTTAACACACTTTTTTTAGTGATTCAAATTGCACACGTGCATGCAATCAAAGACACTGCACTTGTCAATTCAAGAGTAGAGCTACTCTCATTCATTTAATGTGTCATTCTTAACTCTATAATTCAATCAAACAAACTTAACTCATAAACCTCGTGAATCAATTTGCACACATTCATTCAATGAAATGCACTGCACTACTTATTAATAAGGTAGAGCTCCTAACGGTCATTCAATGCTACCGTTCATTCAAACAAAGACACGGCATTTGTCAATTCAATGAGTAGAGCTACTCTCATTCATTCAATTCCACAAGTTTCACACATTGGCTGAATCATACTGCACACATTCACAGCATGAACGAAATTGCATGTGTTAATTCAATGAGCAGAGCTTCTCTCTTTCACTCCATGTGTCATGTTTAAACCTTTAATTCAATGAAACAAACGGCATTCACTCATGGATTGAAACAAACTTCAATACTTGATTCAATGATTCAAAACTTATTCCTTGTTTCAAAGGAACAAACGTAACTCACTTATTTAGTTAATCCTACTGGAATCGATCATTCAATGAAACAAACTGCACATTATAATGCAGTGAGTAAAGGTAATCTCATTGTTTCAATGCCGCAAGCTAAGCGATTTAGTTCAATGAGTGGAGCTTCTCTCCTTATTTTAATATGTCAACATTAACTCTTTAATTCAATCAAACAAACTTAACACATAAACCTCGTGAATCAATGTGCACACATTCATTCAATGAAATGCACTGCACGACTTATTAATAGAGTAGAGCTCCTAACGTTCATTCAATGCCACGAGCAAAAGTATTTTTTCTATGAAACAAACTGCACGCAATCATTCAATGATACAGACTGTACGCCCTAACTCAGTGGTAGAGATTCTCTCATTGATTCAATCAAGCAAGCTACGTTCATTGATTCATTGAATCAATCATTTTTCGTTATTTCAATGAAACAAACTTAACACACTTAATTAGTGGTTCATATTGCACACGTTCATTCAATCAAAGACAAGGCACTTGTCAATTCAAAGAGTAAAGCTACTCTCATTCATTCAATTCCACAAGTTTCACACATTGGCTGAATCATACTGCACACATTCACTGCATGAACGAAATTGCATGTGTTAATTCAATGAGTAGAGCTTCTCTCTTTCACTCCATGTGTCAAGTTTAAACCTTTAATTCAGTGAAACAAACGGCATTCACTCATGGATTGAATCAAATTCAATCCTTGAGTCAATGAATCAAAACTTATTCCTTCTTTCAAAGGAACAAACGTAACTCACTTATTAATTGAATTTTACTGGACTCGATCATTCAATGAAACAAACATTATAATGCAGTCGGAAGAGGTCAGCTCATTGTTTCAATGCCGCAAGCAAAGCGATTTACTTCAATGAGTATAGCTTATCTCTTTCATTTAATATGTCAACATTAATGGATGAACTTCGGATCATTCGGGAGGCAGAGGGGGTCATAGATCAGAGTTATAGGGAAGTAGTAACTCCAAAGATGGCAGATAGATGGGTTACAGTGAGGGGGACTGGGAGGAAGCAGCCAGTGCAGGGACCTCCTGCGGCCATTCCCCTCAAGAACAAGTATACCGTTTTGGATACTTGTGGGGGGGATGACTTACCAGGGGTAAGTAACGGGGCTCAGGTCTCTGGCACGGAGCCTGTCCCCGTTACTCAGAAGGGAAGGGTGAAGAAGAGCAGAGCAGTAGTAATTGGGGACTCGATAGTTAGTGGCACAGATAGGCGGTTTTGTGGGAACGAGAGAGACTCACGTTTGGTATGTTGCCTCCCAGGTGCAAGGGTACGTGATGTCTCTGATCGTGTTTTCCGGGTCCTGGAGGGGGAGGGGGAGCAACCCGAAGTCGTGGTCCACATTGGCACCAACGACATAGGTAGGAGGAGTGCTGAGGATGTTAGACAGGCTTTCAGGGAGCTAGGTTGGAAGCTTGGAGTTAGAACAAACAGAGTTGTTGTCTCTGGTTTGTTACCCGTGCCACGTGATAGAGATTCGAGGAATAGGGAGAGAGAACAATTAAATGCGTGGCTTCAGGGATGGTGCAGGAGGGAGGGGTTCCAGTTTTTGGATAACTGGGGTTCTTTCTGGGGACGGTGGGACCTCTATAAACAGGATGGTCTACACCTGAACCTGAGGGGAACCAGTATCCTTGGGGGGAGGTTTGCTAGTGCTCTTGGGGGGGGTTTAAACTAACTCGGCAGGGGCATGGGAACCCAGATTGTAGCTTCAGGGTGCAGGGCCTGGAGTGTAGGGAGGTGAGGAACATGGCATCAATTTCCAAGGAGGGTGCCTGTAAACAGGGAAGTGGCTTGAAGTGTGTATACTTCAATGCAAGAAGTATACGAAATAAGGTAGGTGAACTTGCAGCGTTGGTTGGTACCTGGGACTTCGATGTTGTGGCTATTACGGAGACATGGCTAGAACAGGGACAGGATTGGCTGATGCAGGTTCCGGGATTTAAATGTTTTAGTAGGTTTAGAGGTGGGGGTAAAAGAGGGGGAGGTGTGGCATTGCTTGTCAAAGATAGTATTACAGCGGTGGAAAGGACGATGGATGAGGACTTGCCATCTGAGGTAGTTTGGGCTGAGGTTAGGAATAGGAAAGGTGAGGTCACCCTGTTAGGAGTCTTTTACAGGCCTCCTAATAGTCCTAGAATCATTGAAGAAAGGATTGGGAAGGTGATTCAGGAGATGAGTGACAGTAATAGGGTGGTTGTTATGGGGGACTTTAACTTTCCTGATATTGATTGGGAAAGCTATAGCTCAAGTTCGTTAGATGGGTCAGTGTTTGTTCAATGTGTGCAGGAGAGTTTCCTGACACAATATGTAGACAGGCCAACAAGAGGTGAGGCCATACTGGATTTGGTTCTGGGTAACGAACCAGGCCAGGTGTTAGAATTAGAGGTAGGTGAGCACTTTGGGGATAGTGACCATAATTCGGTGATTTTTACACTCGTGATGGAGAGGGACAAGTGTGTACTACAGGGCAAGAATTATAGCTGGGGTAAGGGAAATTATGATGCGGTGAGGCATGACTTAGGATGTGTGGCTTGGAAAAGTAGACTCCAAGGCAAGAGTGTAAATGATATGTGGAACTTGTTCAAGGGGCAACTATTGAGTGTCCTTGATAATTATGTGCCTGTCAGGCAGGTAGGAAAGGGTCGTGCGAGGGAGCCGTGGTTTAATAAGGAATTGGAATCCCTTGTTAAATGGAAGAGGGCGGCCTATCTCAAGATGAGACGTGAAGGTTCAATTGGGGCGATTGAGAGTTATAGGGTAGCCAGGAAGGTCCTGAAGAGAGAGCTAAAAGCAGCAAGGAGGGGACATGAAAGGTCCTTAGTAGATAGGATTAGGGAAAACCCTAAGGCTTTCTATAGGTATGTTAGGAATAAAAGAATGACTAGGGTAGGAATAGGTCCAGTCAAGGATAGTAGGGGGAAGTTGCGTGTGGAGGCGGAAGAGATTGGGGAGACACTGAATGAATACTTTTCTTCAGTATTCACTCAGGAACAGGGCATTGTTGTCGATGAGAATACTGAGGCACAAATAAGTAGAATGGATGGCTTTGAGGTATGTAGAGAAGAGGTGTTGGAAATCCTGGAAAAGGTGAAAATAGATAAGTCCCCTGGGCCTGATGGCATTTATCCTAGGATTCTCTGGGAAGCAAGGGAGGAGATTGCAGAGCCATTGGCCTTGATTTTTATGTCCTCTTTGTCTACAGGAGTAGTCCCAGAAGACTGGAGGATAGCAAATGTGGTTCCCTTGTTCAAAAAGGGGAGTAGGGATAGCCCTAGTAACTATAGGCCGGTGAGTCTCACTTCTGTTGTGGGCAAAGTCTTAGAGAGAATTGTAAGGGATAGGATTTATGCACATCTAGATAGGAATAATGTGATCAAGGATAGTCAGCATGGTTTTGTGAAGGGCAAGTCGTGCCTCACAAACCTTATTGAATTCTTTGAAAAGGTGACGAAGGAGGTTGATGAGGGGAAAGCGGTAGATGTGGTATATATGGATTTTAGTAAGGCGTTTGATAAGGTTCCCCATGGTAGGCTACTGCAGAAAATACGGAGATATGGCATTGAGGGTGAGTTGGAGGTTTGGATTAGGAATTGGCTGGATGAAAGAAGACAGAGGGTAGTAGTTGATGGCAAAGTTTCTTCATGGAGTGCCGTCACTAGCGGTGTTCCGCAAGGATCTGTTTTGGGACCATTGCTGTTTGTCATTTTTATAAATGACCTGGAAGAGGGGTTAGAAGGTTGGGTGAGCAAGTTTGCGGATGACACGAAAGTCGGAGGAGTTGTTGACAGTGAGGAAGCATGTGGCAGGTTACAGCAGGATATAGAGAAGCTGCAGAGCTGGGCAGAAAGGTGGCAGATGGAATTCAATGTAGCTAAGTGCGAGGTGATTCACTTTGGGAAGAATAACAAAAAGATGGGGTACTGGGCTAATGGTCGGATACTTGGTAGTGTGGATGAGCAGAGGGATCTTGGTGTCCATGTACACAGATCTCTGAAAGTTGCCACCCAGGTAAATAGTGCGGTGAGGAAGGCATATGGCGTACTGGCTTTTATTGGTAGAGGAATTGAGTTCCGGAGTCCTGAGGTCATGATGCAGTTGTATAAGACTCTGGTACGGCCGCATCTGGAATATTGTGTGCAGTTTTGGTCGCCATACTATAGGAAGGATGTGGAGGCATTGGAACGGGTGCAGAGGAGGTTTACCAGGATGTTGCCTGGTATGGAAGGAAAATCGTATGAGGAAAGACTGAGGCACTTGGGGCTGTTTTCACTAGAGAAAAGAAGGTTTAGGGGTGACTTGATTGAGGTGTACAAGATGATTAGGGGGTTAGATAGGGTCGAGAGTATGAACCTTTTCCCGCGTATTGAGTCGGGTATTACAAGGGGGCATAGCTTTAAATTAAGGGGGGGTAGATATAGGACTGATGTTAGGGGTAGGTTCTTCACTCAGCGAGTCGTTAGTTCATGGAATGCCCTGCCAGTAACAGTGGTGGACTCTCCCTCTTTATGGGCATTTAAGAGGGCATTGGATAGGTATATGGAGGATAGTGGGTTAGTGTAGTTTAGGTGGGCTTGGATCGGCGCAACATCGAGGGCCCAAGGGCCTGTACTGCGCTGTATTGTTCTATGTTCTATGTTCTATGTTCTATTAACTATATATTTCAATCAAACAAACTCAACTCATAAACCTCGTCAATCAATTTGTACACATTCATGTAATGAAATGCATTGCACGACTTTTTCAAAGAATATAGCTCTTAACATTCATTCAATGCAACGGGCAAAACGGATTCATTCTATGAAAAAAACATTCATACATTTATACAAAATGCATACCTTAATGCAATGAGTTGAGCTTCTCTCATTCATTCAACTTGTCAAGCTTTACGCTTTAATTCAATCAAGCAAGCTGCACTCATTGATGCATTGAAACAAAAATTATCCGTTATTTCAATGAAACAAACTTAACACACTTAGTTAGTGATTCATATTGCACACGTTCATTCAAACATTTGTCAATTAAATGAGTAGAGCTACTCTCATTCATTCAATGCCACAAGCTTCACGCAATGGCTGAATCGTACTCCATGAACGAAACTGCAATAACTCACTAATTTAGTGAATCCTACTGCACTCGACATAAACTCTTTAATTCAATCAAACAAACTTAACACATAAAACTCGTGAATCAATGTGCACTATTTTTCAATGAAATGCACTGCACGTCTTATTCAAAGAGTAGAACTCATTCAATTCCACGAACGAAACAGATGCATTCAATGCTGCAAACTGCACGCATTCATTCAAAGATACAGACTGTACACCTTAATTCAATGAGTAGAGCGTTTCTCATTCATTCAATGTGTCAACCTTAACTCTTTAATTTAATCAAGCAAACTGCTTTCATTGATTCAAACATTATTCGTTATTTCAATGAAATAAACTTAACACACTTTTTTTAGTGATTCAAATTGCACACGTGCATGCAATCAAAGACTGCACTTGTCAATTCAAGAGTAGAGCTACTCTCATTCATTTAATGTGTCATTCTTAACTCTATAATTCAATCAAACAAACTTAACTCATAAACCTCGTGAATCAATTTGCACACATTCATTCAATGAAATGCACTGCACTACTTATTAATATTAATACTCATTCAATGCTCGAGCAAAAGTATTCATTCAATGATGCAAAATGCACGCATTCATTCAACGATACTGACTGTACGCCTTAATTCAATGGTAGAACTTCTCTCAATCTTTCAACGTGTCAAGCTTTACGCTTTAATTCAATCAAGCAAGCTGCATTCCATTGATTCATTGAATCAAACATTATACGTTATTTCAGTGCAACAAACTTAACACACTTATTTAGTGATTCATATTGCACACGTTCATTCAAACAAAGACACGGCATTTGTCAATTCAATGAGTAGAGCTACTCTCATTCATTCAATTCCACAAGTTTCACACATTGGCTGAATCATACTGCACACATTCACAGCATGAACGAAATTGCATGTGTTAATTCAATGAGTAGAGCTTCTCTCTTTCACTCCATGTGTCAAGTTTAAACCTTTATTTCAATGAAACAAACGGCATTAACTCATGGATTGAATCAAATTCAATACTTGATTCAATGATTCAAAACTTATTCCTTGTTTCAAAGGAACAAACGTAACTCACTTATTTAGTTAATCCTACTGGACTCGATCATTCAATGAAACAAACTGCACATTACAATGCACTGAGTAAAGGTAATCTCATTGTTTCAATGCCGCAAGCTAAGCGATTTAGTTCAATGAGTGGAGCTTCTCTCCTTATTTTAATATGTCAACATTAACTCTTTAATTCAATCAAACAAACTTAACACATAAACCTCGTGAATCAATGTGCACACATTCATTCAATGAAATGCACTGCACGACTTATTAATAGAGTAGAGCTCCTAACGTTCATTCAATGCCACGAGCAAAAGTATTTTTTCTATGAAACAAACTGCACGCAATCAATCAATGATACAGACTGTACGCCTTAATTCAGTGGTAGAGATTCTCTCATTGATTCAATCAAGCAAGCTACGTTCATTGTTTCATTGAATCAAACATTATTCGTTATTTCAATGAAACAAACTTAACACACTTATTTAGTGGTTCATATTGCACACGTTCATTCAATCAAAGACAAGGCACTTGTCAATTCAAAGAGTAAAGCTACTCTCATTCATTCAATGCCACAAGCTTCACGCATTGGCTGAATCATACTGCACACATTCACTCCATGAACGAAACTGCATGTGTCAACTCAATGAGTAGAGCTTCTCTCATTCACTCTGTGTGTCAAGCTTAACGCTTTAATTCAATGAGACAAACGGCATTCACTCATTGATTGATTCAAATTTCACTCCTTGAGTCAATGAATCAAAACTTATTCCTTGTTTCAAAGGAACAAACGTAACTCACTAATTTAGTGAATCCTACTGGACTCGACATAAACTCTTTAATTCAATCAAACAAACTTAACACATAAACCTCGTGAATCAATGTGCAGTATTTTTTCAATGAAATGCACTGCACGTCTTATTCAAAGAGTAGAACTCATTCCATTCATTCAATTCCACGAACAAAACAGATGCATTCAATGATGCAAACTGCACGCATTCATTCAAAGATACAGACTGTACACCTTAATTCAATGAGTAGAGCGTTTCTCATTCATTCAATGTGTCAATCTTAACTCTTTAATTTAATCAAGCAAACTGCTTTCATTGATTCAAACATTATTCTTTATTTCAATGAAATAAACTTAACACACATTTTTTAGTGATTCAAATTGCACACGTGCATGCAATCAAAGACACTGCACTTGTCAATTCAAGAGTAGAGCTACTCTCATTCATTTAATGTGTCATTCTTAACTCTATAATTCAATCAAACAAACTTAACTCATAAACCTCGTGAATCAATTTGCACACATTCATTCAATGAAATGCACTGCACTACTTATTAATAAAGTAGAGCTCCTAACGGTCATTCAATGCTCGAGCAAAAGTATTCATTCAATGATGCAAACTGCACGCATTCATTCAACGATACAGACTGTACGCCTTAATTCAATGGTAGAACTTCTCTCAATCTTCCAACGTGTCAAGCTTTACGCTTTAATTCAATCAAGCAAGCTGCATTCCATTGATTCATTGAATCAAACATTATACGTTATTTCAGTGCAACAAACTTAACACACTTATTTAGTGATTCATATTGCACACATTCATTCAAACAAAGACACGGCATTTGTCAATTCAATGAGTAGAGCTACTCTCATTCATTCAATTCCACAAGTTTCACACATTGGCTGAATCATACTGCACACCTTCACAGCATGAACGAAATTAATTCAATGAGTAGAGCTTCTCTCTTTCACTCCATGTGTCAAGTTTAAACCTTTAATTCAATGAAACAAACGGCATTCACTCATGGATTGAATCAAACTTCAATACTTGATTCAATGATTCAAAACTTATTCCTTGTTTCAAAGGAACAAACGTAACTCACTTATTTAGTTAATCCTACTGGACTCGATCATTCAATGAAACAAACTGCACATTATAATGCAGTGAGTAAAGGTAATCTCATTGTTTCAATGCCGCAAGCTAAGCGATTTAGTTCAATGAGTGGAGCTTCTCTCCTTATTTTAATATGTCAACATTAACTCTTTAATTCAATCAAACAAACTTAACACATAAACCTCGTGAATCAATGTGCACACATTCATTCAATGAAATGCACTGCACGACTTATTAATAGAGTAGAGCTCCTAACGTTCATTCAATGCCACGAGCAAAAGTATTTTTTCTATGAAACAAACTGCACGCAATCATTCAATGATACAGACTGTACGCCCTAATTCAGTGGTAGAGATTCTCTCATTGATTCAATCAAGTAAGCTACGTTCATTGATTCATTGAATCAATCATTTTTCGTTATTTCAATGAAACAAACTTAACACACTTATTTAGTGGTTCATATTGCACACGTTCATTCAATCAAAGACAAGGCACTTGTCAATTCAAAGAGTAAAGCTACTCTCATTCATTCAATTCCACAAGTTTCACACATTGGCTGAATCATACTGCACACATTCACTGCATGAACGAAATTGCATGTGTTAATTCAATGAGTAGAGCTTCTCTCTTTCACTCCATGTGTCAAGTTTAAACCTTTAAATCAGTGAAACAAACGGCATTCACTCATGGATTGAATCAAATTCAATCCATGAGTCAATGAATCAAAACTTATTCCTTGTTTCAAAGGAACAAACGTAACTCACTTATTAATTGAATTTTACTGGACTCGATCATTCAATGAAACAAACATTATAATGCAGTGAGAAGAGGTCAGCTCATTGTTTCAATGCCGCAAGCAAAGCGATTTACTTCAATGAGTATAGGTTATCTCTTTCATTTAATATGTCAACATTAACTCTATATTTCAATCAAACAAACTCAACTCATAAACCTCGTCAATCAATTTGCACACATTCATGTAATGAAATGCATTGCACGACTTTTTCAAAGAATATAGCTCTTAACATTCATTCAATGCAACGGGCAAAACGGATTCATTCTATGAAAAAAACATTCATACATTTATACAAAATGCATGCCTTAATGCAATGAGTTGAGCTTCTCTCATTCATTCAACTTGTCAAGCTTTACGCTTTAATTCAATCAAGCAAGCTGCACTCATTGATGCATTGAAACAAAAATTATCCGTTATTTCAATGAAACAAACTTAACACACTTATTTAGTGATTCATATTGCACACGTTCATTCAAACATTTGTCAATTAAATGAGTAGAGCTACTCTCATTCATTCAATGCCACAAGCTTCACGCAATGGCTGAATCGTACTCCATGAACGAAACTGCAATAACTCACTAATTTAGTGAATCCTACTGCACTCGACATAAACTCTTGAATTCAATCAAACATACTTAACACATAAACCTCGTGAATCAATGTGCACTATTTTTTCAATGAAATGCACTGCACGTCTTATTGAAAGCGTAGAACTCATTCCATTCATTCAATTCCACGAACGAAACGGATGCATTCAATGATGCAAACTGCACGCATTCATTCACAGATACAGACTGTACACCTTAATTCAATGAGTAGAGCGTTTCTCATTCATTCAATGTGTCAATCTTAACTCTTTGATTCAATGAAAGCAAACTGCTTTCATTGAATCAAACATTATTCGTTATTTCAATGAAATAAACTTAACACACTTTTTAGTGATTCAAATTGCACACGTGCATGCAATCAAAGACTGCACTTGTCAATTCAAGAGTAGAGCTACTCTCATTCATTTAATGTGTCATTCTTAACTCTATAATTCAATCAAACAAACTTAACTCATAAACATCGTGAATCAATTTGCACACATTCATTCAATGAAATGCACTGCACTACTTATTAATAAAGTAGAGTTCCTAACGGACATTCAATGCTCGAGCAAAAGTATACATTCAATGATGCAAACTGCACGCATTCATTCAACGATATAGACTGTACGCCTTAATTCAATGGTAGAACTTCTCTCAATCTTTCAACGTGTCAAGCTTTACGCTTTAATTCAATCAAGCAAGCTGCATTCCATTGATTCATTGAATCAAACATTATACGTTATTTCAGTGCAACAAACTTAACACACTTATTTAGTGATTCATATTGCACACGTTCATTCAAACAAAGACCACGGCATTTGTCAATTCAATGAGTAGAGCTACTCTCATTCATTCAATTCCACAAGTTTCACACATTGGCTAAATCATACTGCACACATTCACAGCATGAACGAAATTGCATGTGTTAATTCAATGAGTAGAGCTTCTCTCTTTCACTCCATGTGTCAAGTTTAAACCTTTAATTCAATGAAACAAACGGCATTCACACATGGATTGAATCAAACTTCAATACTTGATTCAATGATTCAAAACTTATTCCTTGTTTCAAAGGAACAAACGTAACTCACTTATTTAGTTAATCCTACTGGACTCGATCATTCAATGAAACAAACTGCACATTATAATGCAGTGAGTAAAGGTAATCTCATTGTTTCAATGCCGCAAGCTTAGCGATTTAGTTCAATGAGTGGAGCTTCTCTCCTTATTTTAATATGTCAACATTAACTCTTTAATTCAATCAAACAAACTTAACACATAAACCTCGTGAATCAATGTGCACACATTCATTCAGTGAAATGCACTGCACGACTTATTAATAGAGTAGAGCTCCTAACGTTCATTCAATGCCACGAGCAAAAGTATTTTTTCTATGAAACAAACTGCACGCAATCATTCAATGATACAGACTGTACGCCTTAATTCAGTGGTAGAGATTCTCTCATTGATTCAATCAAGCAAGCTACGTTCATTGATTCATTGAATCAAACATTATTCGTTATTTCAATGAAACAAACTTAACACACTTATTTAGTGGTTCATATTGCACACGTTCATTCAATCAAAGACAAGGCACTTGTCAATTCAAAGAGTAAAGCTACTCTCATTCATTCAATGCCACAAGCTTCACGCATTGGCAGAATCATACTGCACACATTCACTCCATGAACGAAACTGCATGTGTCAACTCAATGAGTAGAGCTTCTCTCATTCACTCTATGTGTCAAGCTTAACGCTTTAATTCAATGAGACAAACGGCATTCACTCAATGATTGATTCAAATTTCACTCCTTGAGTCAATGAATCAAACCTTATTCCTTGTTTCAAAGGAACAAACGTAACTCACTAATTTAGTGAATCCTACTGGACTCGACATAAACTCTTTAATTCAATCAAACAAACTTAACACATAAACCTCGTGAATCAATGTGCACTATTTTTTCAATGAAATGCACTGCACGTCTTATTCAAAGAGTAGAACTCATTCAATTCCACGAACAAAACAGATGCATTCAATGCTGCAAACTGCACGCATTCATTCAAAGATACAGACTGTACACCGTAATTCAATGAGTAGAGCGTTTCTCATTCATTCAATGTGTCAATCTTAACTCTTTAATTTAATCAAGCAAACTGCTTTCATTGATTCAAACATTATTCGTTATTTCAATGAAATAAACTTAACACGCTTTTTTTAGTGATTCAAATTGCACACGTGCATGCAATCAAAGACACTGCACTTGTCAATTCAAGAGTAGAGCTACTCTCATTCATTTAATGTGTCATTCTTAACTCTATAATTCAATCAAACAAACTTAACTCATAAACCTCGTGAATCAATTTGCACACATTCATTCAATGAAATGCACTGCACTACTTATTAATATTAATACTCATTCAATGCTCGAGCAAAAGTATTCATTCAATGATGCAAAATGCACGCATTCATTCAACGATACAGACTGTACGCCTTAATTCAATGGTAGAACATCTCTCAATCTTTCAACGTGTCAAGCTTTACGCTTTAATTCAATCAAGCAAGCTGCATTCCATTGATTCATTGAATCAAACATTATACGTTATTTCAGTGCAACAAACTTAACACACTTATTTAGTGATTCATATTGCACACGTTCATTCAAACAAAGACACGGCATTTGTCAATTCAATGCGTAGAGCTACTCTCATTCATTCAATTCCACAAGTTTCACACATTGGCTGAATCATACTGCACACATTCACAGCATGAACGAAATTGCATGTGTTAATTCAATGAGTAGAGCTTCTCTCTTTCACTCCATGTGTCAAGTTTAAACCTTTATTTCAATGAAACAAACGGCATTAACTCATGGATTGAATCAAATTCAATACTTGATTCAATGATTCAAAACTTATTCCTTGTTTCAAAGGAACAAACGTAACTCACTTATTTAGTTAATCCTACTGGACTCGATCATTCAATGAAACAAACTGCACATTATAATGCAGTGAGTAAAGGTAATCTCATTGTTTCAATGCCGCAAGCTAAGCGATTTAGTTCAATGAGTGGAGCTTCTCTCCTTATTTTAATATGTCAACATTAACTCTTTAATTCAATCAAACAAACTTAACACATAAACCTCGTGAATCAATGTGCACACATTCATTCAATGAAATGCACTTATTAATAGAGTAGAGCTCCTAACGTTCATTCAATGCCACGAGCAAAAGTATTTTTTCTATGAAACAAACTGCACGCAATCAATCAATGATACAGACTGTACGCCTTAATTCAGTGGTAGAGATTCTCTCATTGATTCAATCAAGCAAGCTACGTTCATTGTTTCATTGAATCAAACATTATTCGTTATTTCAATGGAACAAACTTAACACACTTATTTAGTGGTTCATATTGCACACGTTCATTCAATCAAAGACAAGGCACTTGTCAATTCAAAGAGTAAAGCTACTCTCATTCATTCAATGCCACAAGCTTCACGCATTGGCTGAATCATACTGCACACATTCACTCCATGAACGAAACTGCATGTGTCAACTCAATGAGTAGAGCTTCTCTCATTCACCCTATGTGTCAAGCTTAACGCTTTAATTCAATGAGACAAACGGCATTCACTCAATGATTGATTCAAATTTCACTCCTTGAGTCAATGAATCAAAAGTTATTCCTTGTTTCAAAGGAACAAACGTAACTCACTAATTTAGTGAATCCTACTGGACTCGACATAAACTCTTTAATTCAATCAAACAAACTTAACACATAAACCTCGTGAATCAATGTGCAGTATTTTTTCAATGAAATGCACTGCACGTCTTATTCAAAGAGTAGAACTCATTCCATTCATTCAATTCCACGAACAAAACAGATGCATTCAATGATGCAAACTGCACGCATTCATTCAAAGATACAGACTGTACACCTTAATTCAATGAGTAGAGCGTTTCTCATTCATTCAATGTGTCAATCTTAACTCTTTAATTTAATCAAGCAAACTGCTTTCATTGATTCAAACATTATTCGTTATTTCAATGAAATAAACTTAACACACTTTTTTTAGTGATTCAAATTGCACACGTGCATGCAATCAAAGACACTGCACTTGTCAATTCAAGAGTAGAGCTACTCTCATTCATTTAATGTGTCATTCTTAACTCTATAATTCAATCAAACAAACTTAACTCATAAACCTCGTGAATCAATTTGCACACATTCATTCAATGAAATGCACTGCACTACTTATTAATATTAATACTCATTCAATGCTCGAGCAAAAGTATTCATTCAATGATGCAAAATGCACGCATTCATTCAACGATACAGACTGTACGCCTTAATTCAATGGTAGAACATCTCTCAATGTTTCAACGTGTCAAGCTTTACGCTTTAATTCAATCAAGCAAGCTGCATTCCATTGATTCATTGAATCAAACATTATACGTTATTTCAGTGCAACAAACTTAACACACTTATTTAGTGATTCATATTGCACACGTTCATTCAAACAAAGACACGGCATTTGTCAATTCAATGCGTAGAGCTACTCTCATTCATTCAATTCCACAAGTTTCACACATTGGCTGAATCATACTGCACACATTCACAGCATGAACGAAATTGCATGTGTTAATTCAATGAGTAGAGCTTCTCTCTTTCACTCCATGTGTCAAGTTTAAACCTTTATTTCAATGAAACAAACGGCATTAACTCATGGATTGAATCAAATTCAATACTTGATTCAATGATTCAAAACTTATTCCTTGTTTCAAAGGAACAAACGTAACTCACTTATTTAGTTAATCCTACTGGACTCGATCATTCAATGAAACAAACTGCACATTATAATGCAGTGAGTAAAGGTAATCTCATTGTTTCAATGCCGCAAGCTAAGCGATTTAGTTCAATGAGTGGAGCTTCTCTCCTTATTTTAATATGTCAACATTAACTCTTTAATTCAATCAAACAAACTTAACACATAAACCTCGTGAATCAATGTGCACACATTCATTCAATGAAATGCACTTATTAATAGAGTAGAGCTCCTAACGTTCATTCAATGCCACGAGCAAAAGTATTTTTTCTATGAAACAAACTGCACGCAATCAATCAATGATACAGACTGTACGCCTTAATTCAGTGGTAGAGATTCTCTCATTGATTCAATCAAGCAAGCTACGTTCATTGTTTCATTGAATCAAACATTATTCGTTATTTCAATGGAACAAACTTAACACACTTATTTAGTGGTTCATATTGCACACGTTCATTCAATCAAAGACAAGGCACTTGTCAATTCAAAGAGTAAAGCTACTCTCATTCATTCAATGCCACAAGCTTCACGCATTGGCTGAATCATACTGCACACATTCACTCCATGAACGAAACTGCATGTGTCAACTCAATGAGTAGAGCTTCTCTCATTCACCCTATGTGTCAAGCTTAACGCTTTAATTCAATGAGACAAACGGCATTCACTCAATGATTGATTCAAATTTCACTCCTTGAGTCAATGAATCAAAAGTTATTCCTTGTTTCAAAGGAACAAACGTAACTCACTAATTTAGTGAATCCTACTGGACTCGACATAAACTCTTTAATTCAATCAAACAAACTTAACACATAAACCTCGTGAATCAATGTGCAGTATTTTTTCAATGAAATGCACTGCACGTCTTATTCAAAGAGTAGAACTCATTCCATTCATTCAATTCCACGAACAAAACAGATGCATTCAATGATGCAAACTGCACGCATTCATTCAAAGATACAGACTGTACACCCTAATTCAATGAGTAGAGCGTTTCTCATTCATTCAATGTGTCAATCTTAACTCTTTAATTTAATCAAGCAAACTGCTTTCATTGATTCAAACATTATTCGTTATTTCAATGAAATAAACTTAACACACTTTTTTTAGTGATTCAAATTGCACACGTGCATGCAATCAAAGACACTGCACTTGTCAATTCAAGAGTAGAGCTACTCTCATTCATTTAATGTGTCATTCTTAACTCTATAATTCAATCAAACAATCTTAACTCATAAACCTCGTGAATCAATTTGCACACATTCATTCAATGAAATGCACTGCACTACTTATTAATAAAGTAGAGCTCCTAACGGTCATTCAATGCTCGAGCAAAAGTATTCATTCAATGATGCAAACTGCACGCATTCATTCAACGATACAGACTGTACGCCTTAATTCAATGGTAGAACTTCTCTCAATCTTCCAACGTGTCAAGCTTTACGCTTTAATTCAATCAAGCAAGCTGCATTCCATTGATTCATTGAATCAAACATTATACGTTATTTCAGTGCAACAAACTTAACACACTTATTTAGTGATTCATATTGCACACGTTCATTCAAACAAAGACACGGCATTTGTCAATTCAATGAGTAGAGCTACTCTCATTCATTCAATTCCACAAGTTTCACACATTGGCTGAATCATACTGCACACATTCACAGCATGAACGAAATTAATTCAATGAGTAGAGCTTCTCTCTTTCACTCCATGTGTCAAGTTTAAACCTTTAATTCAATGAAACAAACGGCATTCACTCATGGATTGAATCAAACTTCAATACTTGATTCAATGATTCAAAACTTATTCCTTGTTTCAAAGGAACAAACGTAACTCACTTATTTAGTTAATCCTACTGGACTCGATCATTCAATGAAACAAACTGCACATTATAATGCAGTGAGTAAAGGTAATCTCATTGTTTCAATGCCGCAAGCTAAGCGATTTAGTTCAATGAGTGGAGCTTCTCTCCTTATTTTAATATGTCAACATTAACTCTTTAATTCAATCAAACAAACTTAACACATAAACCTCGTGAATCAATGTGCACACATTCATTCAATGAAATGCACTGCACGACTTATTAATAGAGTAGAGCTCCTAACGTTCATTCAATGCCACGAGCAAAAGTATTTTTTCTATGAAACAAACTGCACGCAATCATTCAATGATACAGACTGTACGCCCTAATTCAGTGGTAGAGATTCTCTCATTGATTCAATCAAGCAAGCTACGTTCATTGATTCATTGAATCAATCATTTTTCGTTATTTCAATGAAACAAACTTAACACACTTATTTAGTGGTTCATATTGCACACGTTCATTCAATCAAAGACAAGGCACTTGTCAATTCAAAGAGTAAAGCTACTCTCATTCATTCAATGCCACAAGTTTCACACATTGGCAGAATCATACTGCACACATTCACTGCATGAACGAAATTGCATGTGTTAATTCAATGAGTAGAGCTTCTCTCTTTCACTCCATGTGTCAAGTTTAAACCTTTAAATCAGTGAAACAAACGGCATTCACTCATGGATTGAATCAAATTCAATCCATGAGTCAATGAATCAAAACTTATTCCTTGTTTCAAAGGAACAAACGTAACTCACTTATTAATAGAATTTTACTGGACTCGATCATTCAATGAAACAAACATTATACTGCAGTGAGAAGAGGTCAGCTCATTGTTTCAATGCCGCAAGCAAAGCGATTTACTTCAATGAGTATAGGTTATCTCTTTCATTTAATATGTCAACATTAACTCTATATTTCAATCAAACAAACTCAACTCATAAACCTCGTCAATCAATTTGCACACATTCATGTAATGAAATGCATTGCACGACTTTTTCAAAGAATATAGCTCTTAACATTCATTCAATGCAACGGGCAAAACGGATTCATTCTATGAAAAAAACATTCATACATTTATACAAAATGCATGCCTTAATGCAATGAGTTGAGCTTCTCTCATTCATTCAACTTGTCAAGCTTTACGCTTTAATTCAATCAAGCAAGCTGCACTCATTGATGCATTGAAACAAAAATTATCCGTTATTTCAATGAAACAAACTTAACACACTTAGTTAGTGATTCATATTGCACACGTTCATTCAAACATTTGTCAATTAAATGAGTAGAGCTACTCTCATTCATTCAATGCCACAAGCTTCACGCAATGGCTGAATCATACTCCATGAACGAAACTGCAATAACTCACTAATTTAGTGAATCCTACTGCACTCGACATAAACTCTTTAATTCAATCAAACAAACTTAACACATAAACCTCGTGAATCAATGTGCACTATTTTTTCAATGAAATGCACTGCACGTCTTATTGAAAGAGTAGAACTCATTCCATTCATTCAATTCCACGAACGAAACGGATGCATTCAATGATGCAAACTGCACGCATTCATTCACAGATACCGACTGTACACCTTAATTCAATGAGTAGAGCGTTTCTCATTCATTCAATGTGTCAATCTTAACTCTTTGATTCAATGAAAGCAAACTGCTTTCATTGAATCAAACATTATTCGTTATTTCAATGAAATAAACTTAACACACTTTTTTAGTGATTCAAATTGCACACGTGCATGCAATCAAAGACTGCACTTGTCAATTCAAGAGTAGAGCTACTCTCATTCATTTAATGTGTCATTCTTAACTCTATAATTCAATCAAACAAACTTAACTCATAAACCTCGTGAATCAATTTGCACACATTCATTCAATGAAATGCACTGCACTACTTATTAATAAAGTAGAGTTCCTAACGGACATTCAATGCTCGAGCAAAAGTATTCATTCAATGATGCAAACTGCACGCATTCATTCAACGATACAGACTGTACGCCTTAATTCAATGGTAGAACGTCTCACAATCTTTCAACGTGTCAAGCTTTACGCTTTAATTCAATCAAGCAAGCTGCATTCCATTGATTCATTGAATCAAACATTATACGTTATTTCAGTGCAACAAACTTAACACACTTATTTAGTGATTCATATTGCACACGTTCATTCAAACAAAGACCACGGCATTTGTCAATTCAATGAGTAGAGCTACTCTCATTCATTCAATTCCACAAGTTTCACACATTGGCTAAATCATACTGCACACATTCACAGCATGAACGAAATTGCATGTGTTAATTCAATGAGTAGAGCTTCTCTCTTTCACTCCATGTGTCAAGTTTAAACCTTTAATTCAATGAAACAAACGGCATTCACTCATGGATTGAATCAAACTTCAATACTTGATTCAATGATTCAAAACTTATTCCTTGTTTCAAAGGAACAAACGTAACTCACTTATTTAGTTAATCCTACTGGACTCGATCATTCAATGAAACAAACTGCACATTATAATGCAGTGAGTAAAGGTAATCTCATTGTTTCAATGCCGCAAGCTTAGCGATTTAGTTCAATGAGTGGAGCTTCTCTCCTTATTTTAATATGTCAACATTAACTCTTTAATTCAATCAAACAAACTTAACACATAAACCTCGTGAATCAATGTGCACACATTCATTCAATGAAATGCACTGCACGACTTATTAATAGAGTAGAGCTCCTAACGTTCATTCAATGCCACGAGCAAAAGTATTTTTTCTATGAAACAAACTGCACGCAATCATTCAATGATACAGACTGTACGCCTTAATTCAGTGGTAGAGATTCTCTCATTGATTCAATCAAGCAAGCTACGTTCATTGATTCATTGAATCAAACATTATTCGTTATTTCAATGAAACAAACTTAACACACTTATTTAGTGGTTCATATTGCACACGTTCATTCAATCAAAGACAAGGCACTTGTCAATTCAAAGAGTAAAGCTACTCTCATTCATTCAATGCCACAAGCTTCACGCATTGGCAGAATCATACTGCACACATTCACTCCATGAACGAAACTGCATGTGTCAACTCAATGAGTAGAGCTTCTCTCATTCACTCTATGTGTCAAGCTTAACGCTTTAATTCAATGAGACAAACGGCATTCACTCAATGATTGATTCAAATTTCACTCCTTGAGTCAATGAATCAAACCTTATTCCTTGTTTCAAAGGAACAAACGTAACTCACTAATTTAGTGAATCCTACTGGACTCGACATAAACTCTTTAATTCAATCAAACAAACTTAACACATAAACCTCGTGAATCAATGTGCACTATTTTTTCAATGAAATGCACTGCACGTCTTATTCAAAGAGTAGAACTCATTCAATTCCACGAACAAAACAGATGCATTCAATGCTGCAAACTGCACGCATTCATTCAAAGATACAGACTGTACACCGTAATTCAATGAGTAGAGCGTTTCTCATTCATTCAATGTGTCAATCTTAACTCTTTAATTTAATCAAGCAAACTGCTTTCATTGATTCAAACATTATTCGTTATTTCAATGAAATAAACTTAACACGCTATTTTTAGTGATTCAAATTGCACACGTGCATGCAATCAAAGACACTGCACTTGTCAATTCAAGAGTAGAGCTACTCTCATTCATTTAATGTGTCATTCTTAACTCTATAATTCAATCAAACAAACTTAACTCATAAACCTCGTGAATCAATTTGCACACATTCATTCAATGAAATGCACTGCACTACTTATTAATATTAATACTCATTCAATGCTCGAGCAAAAGTATTCATTCAATGATGCAAAATGCACGCATTCATTCAACGATACAGACTGTACGCCTTAATTCAATGGTAGAACATCTCTCAATCTTTCAACGTGTCAAGCTTTACGCTTTAATTCAATCAAGCAAGCTGCATTCCATTGATTCATTGAATCAAACATTATACGTTATTTCAGTGCAACAAACTTAACACACTTATTTAGTGATTCATATTGCACACGTTCATTCAAACAAAGACACGGCATTTGTCAATTCAATGCGTAGAGCTACTCTCATTCATTCAATTCCACAAGTTTCACACATTGGCTGAATCATACTGCACACATTCACAGCATGAACGAAATTGCATGTGTTAATTCAATGAGTAGAGCTTCTCTCTTTCACTCCATGTGTCAAGTTTAAACCTTTATTTCAATGAAACAAACGGCATTAACTCATGGATTGAATCAAATTCAATACTTGATTCAATGATTCAAAACTTATTCCTTGTTTCAAAGGAACAAACGTAACTCACTTATTTAGTTAATCCTACTGGACTCGATCATTCAATGAAACAAACTGCACATTATAATGCAGTGAGTAAAGGTAATCTCATTGTTTCAATGCCGCAAGCTAAGCGATTTAGTTCAATGAGTGGAGCTTCTCTCCTTATTTTAATATGTCAACATTAACTCTTTAATTCAATCAAACAAACTTAACACATAAACCTCGTGAATCAATGTGCACACATTCATTCAATGAAATGCACTTATTAATAGAGTAGAGCTCCTAACGTTCATTCAATGCCACGAGCAAAAGTATTTTTTCTATGAAACAAACTGCACGCAATCAATCAATGATACAGACTGTACGCCTTAATTCAGTGGTAGAGATTCTCTCATTGATTCAATCAAGCAAGCTACGTTCATTGTTTCATTGAATCAAACATTATTCGTTATTTCAATGGAACAAACTTAACACACTTATTTAGTGGTTCATATTGCACACGTTCATTCAATCAAAGACAAGGCACTTGTCAATTCAAAGAGTAAAGCTACTCTCATTCATTCAATGCCACAAGCTTCACGCATTGGCTGAATCATACTGCACACATTCACTCCATGAACGAAACTGCATGTGTCAACTCAATGAGTAGAGCTTCTCTCATTCACCCTATGTGTCAAGCTTAACGCTTTAATTCAATGAGACAAACGGCATTCACTCAATGATTGATTCAAATTTCACTCCTTGAGTCAATGAATCAAAAGTTATTCCTTGTTTCAAAGGAACAAACGTAACTCACTAATTTAGTGAATCCTACTGGACTCGACATAAACTCTTTAATTCAATCAAACAAACTTAACACATAAACCTCGTGAATCAATGTGCACTATTTTTTCAATGAAATGCACTGCACGTCTTATTCAAAGAGTAGAACTCATTCAATTCCACGAACAAAACAGATGCATTCAATGCTGCAAACTGCACGCATTCATTCAAAGATACAGACTGTACACCGTAATTCAATGAGTAGAGCGTTTCTCATTCATTCAATGTGTCAATCTTAACTCTTTAATTTAATCAAGCAAACTGCTTTCATTGATTCAAACATTATTCGTTATTTCAATGAAATAAACTTAACACGCTATTTTTAGTGATTCAAATTGCACACGTGCATGCAATCAAAGACACTGCACTTGTCAATTCAAGAGTAGAGCTACTCTCATTCATTTAATGTGTCATTCTTAACTCTATAATTCAATCAAACAAACTTAACTCATAAACCTCGTGAATCAATTTGCACACATTCATTCAATGAAATGCACTGCACTACTTATTAATAAAGTAGAGCTCCTAACGGTCATTCAATGCTCGAGCAAAAGTATTCATTCAATGATGCAAACTGCACGCATTCATTCAAAGATACAGACTGTACACCGTAATTCAATGAGTAGAGCGTTTCTCATTCATTCAATGTGTCAATCTTAACTCTTTAATTTAATCAAGCAAACTGCTTTCATTGATTCAAACATTATTCGTTATTTCAATGAAATAAACTTAACACGCTTTTTTTAGTGATTCAAATTGCACACGTGCATGCAATCAAAGACTGCACTTGTCAATTCAAGAGTAGAGCTACTCTCATTCATTTAATGTGTCATTCTTAACTCTATAATTCAATCAAACAAACTTAACTCATAAACCTCGTGAATTAATTTGCACACATTCATTCAATGAAATGCACTGCACTACTTATTAATATTAATACTCATTCAATGCTCGAGCAAAAGTATTCATTCAATGATGCAAAATGCACGCATTCATTCAACGATACAGACTGTACGCCTTAATTCAATGGTAGAACTTCTCTCAATCTTTCAACGTGTCAAGCTTTACGCTTTAATTCAATCAAGCAAGCTGCATTCCATTGATTCATTGAATCAAACATTATACGTTATTTCAGTGCAACAAACTTAACACACTTATTTAGTGATTCATATTGCACACGTTCATTCAAACAAAGACATGGCATTTGTCAATTCAATGCGTAGAGCTACTCTCATTCATTCAATTCCACAAGTTTCACACATTGGCTGAATCATACTGCACACATTCACAGCATGAACGAAATTGCATGTGTTAATTCAATGAGTAGAGCTTCTCTCTTTCACTCCATGTGTCAAGTTTAAACCTTTATTTCAATGAAACAAACGGCATTAACTCATGGATTGAATCAAATTCAATACTTGATTCAATGATTCAAAACTTATTCCTTGTTTCAAAGGAACAAACGTAACTCACTTATTTAGTTAATCCTACTGGACTCGATCATTCAATGAAACAAACTGCACATTATAATGCAGTGAGTAAAGGTAATCTCATTGTTTTAATGCCGCAAGCTAAGCGATTTAGTTCAATGAGTGGAGCTTCTCTCCTTATTTTAATATGTCAACATTAACTCTTTAATTCAATCAAACAAACTTAACACATAAACCTCGTGAATCAATGTGCACACATTCATTCAATGAAATGCACTTATTAATAGAGTAGAGCTCCTAACGTTCATTCAATGCCACGAGCAAAAGTATTTTTTCTATGAAACAAACTGCACGCAATCAATCAATGATACAGACTGTACGCCTTAATTCAGTGGTAGAGATTCTCTCATTGATTCAATCAAGCAAGCTACGTTCATTGTTTCATTGAATCAAACATTATTCGTTATTTCAATGGAACAAACTTAACACACTTATTTAGTGGTTCATATTGCACACGTTCATTCAATCAAAGACAAGGCACTTGTCAATTCAAAGAGTAAAGCTACTCTCATTCATTCAATGCCACAAGCTTCACGCATTGGCTGAATCATACTGCACACATTCACTCCATGAACGAAACTGCATGTGTCAACTCAATGAGTAGAGCTTCTCTCATTCACCCTATGTGTCAAGCTTAACGCTTTAATTCAATGAGACAAACGGCATTCACTCAATGATTGATTCAAATTTCACTCCTTGAGTCAATGAATCAAAAGTTATTCCTTGTTTCAAAGGAACAAACGTAACTCACTAATTTAGTGAATCCTACTGGACTCGACATAAACTCTTTAATTCAATCAAACAAACTTAACACATAAACCTCGTGAATCAATGTGCAGTATTTTTTCAATGAAATGCACTGCACGTCTTATTCAAAGAGTAGAACTCATTCCATTCATTCAATTCCACGAACAAAACAGATGCATTCAATGATGCAAACTGCACGCATTCATTCAAAGATACAGACTGTACACCTTAATTCAATGAGTAGAGCGTTTCTCATTCATTCAATGTGTCAATCTTAACTCTTTAATTTAATCAAGCAAACTGCTTTCATTGATTCAAACATTATTCGTTATTTCAATGAAATAAACTTAACACACTTTTTTTAGTGATTCAAATTGCACACATGCATGCAATCAAAGACACTGCACTTGTCAATTCAAGAGTAGAGCTACTCTCATTCATTTAATGTGTCATTCTTAACTCTATAATTCAATCAAACAAACTTAACTCATAAACCTCGTGAATCAATTTGCACACATTCATTCAATGAAATGCACTGCACTACTTATTAATAAAGTAGAGCTCCTAACGGTCATTCAATGCTCGAGCAAAAGTATTCATTCAATGATGCAAACTGCACGCATTCATTCAACGATACAGACTGTACGCCTTAATTCAATGGTAGAACTTCTCTCAATCTTTCAACGTGTCAAGCTTTACGCTTTAATTCAATCAAGCAAGCTGCATTCCATTGATTCATTGAATCAAACATTATACGTTATTTCAGTGCAACAAACTTAACACACTTAGTTAGTGATTCATATTGCACACGTTCATTCAAGCATTTGTCAATTCAATGAGTAGAGCTACTCTCATTCATTCAATGCCACAAGCTTCACGCAATGGCTGAATCGTACTCCATGAACGAAACTGCAATAACTCACTAATTTAGTGAATCCTACTGCACTCGACATAAACTCTTTAATTCAATCAAACAAACATAACACATAAACCTCGTGAATCAATGTGCACTATTTTTTCAATGAAATGCACTGCACGCCTTATTGAAAGAGTAGAACTCATACCATTCATTCAATTCCACGAACGAAACGGATGCATTCAATGATGCAAACTGCACGCATTCATTCAAAGATACAGACTATACACCTTAATTCAATGAGTAGAGCGTTTCTCATTCATTCAATGTGTCAATCTTAACTCTTTGATTCAATGAAAGCAAACTGCTTTCATTGAATCAAACATTATTCGTTATTTCAATGAAATAAACTTAACACTTTTTTAGTGTTTCAAATTGCACACGTGCATGCAATCAAAGACTGCACTTGTCAATTCAAGAGTAGAGCTAGTCTCATTCATTTAATGTATCATTCTTAACTCTATAATTCAATCAAACAAACTTAACTCATAAACCTCGTGAATCAATTTGCACACATTCATTCAATGAAAAGCACTGCACTACTTATTAATAAAGTAGAGCTCCTAACGGTCATTCAATGCTCGACCAAAAGTATTCATTCAATGATGCAAACTGCACGCATTCGTTCAACGATACAGACTGTACGCCTTAATTCAATGGTAGAACTTCTCTCAATCTTTCAACGTGTCAAGCTTTACGCTTTAATTCAATCAAGCAAGCTGCATTCCATTGATTCATTGAATCAAACATTATACGTTATTTCAGTGCAACAAACTTAACACACTTATTTAGTGATTCATATTGCACACGTTCATTCAAACAAAGACACGGCATTTGTCAATTCAATGAGTAGAGCTACTCTCATTCATTCAATTCCACAAGTTTCACACATTGGCTGAATCATACTGCACACATTCACAGCATGAACGAAATTGCATGTGTTAATTCAATGAGTAGAGCTTCTCTCTTTCCCTCCATGTGTCATGTTTAAACCTTTAATTCAATGAAACAAACGGCATTCACTCATGGATTGAAACAAACTTCAATACTTGATTCAATGATTCAAAACTTATTCCTTGTTTCAAAGGAACAAACGTAACTCACTTATTTAGTTAATCCTACTGGACTCGATCATTCAATGAAACAAACTGCACATTATAATGCAGTGAGTAAAGGTAATCTCATTGTTTCAATGCCGCAAGCTAAGCGATTTAATTCAATGAGTGGAGCTTCTCTCCTTATTTTAATATGTCAACATTAACTCTTTAATTCAATCAAACAAACTTAACACATAAACCTCGTGAATCAATGTGCACACATTCATTCAATGAAATGCACTGCACGACTTATTAATAGAGTAGAGCTCCTAACGTTCATTCAATGCCACGAGCAAAAGTATTTTTTCTATGAAACAAACTGCACGCAATCATTCAATGGTACAGACTGTACGCCTTAATTCAGTGGTAGAGATTCTCTCATTGATTCAATCAAGCAAGCTACGTTCATTGTTTCATTGAATCAAACATTATTCGTTATTTCAATGGAACAAACTTAACACACTTATTTAGTGGTTCATATTGCACACGTTCATTCAATCAAAGACAAGGCACTTGTCAATTCAAAGAGTAAAGCTACTCTCATTCATTCAATGCCACAAGCTTCACGCATTGGCAGAATCATACTGCACACATTCACTCCATGAACGAAACTGCATGTGTCAACTCAATGAGTAGAGCTTCTCTCATTCACTCTATGTGTCAAGCTTAACGCTTTAATTCAATGAGACAAACGGCATTCACTCAATGATTGATTCAAATTTCACTCCTTGAGTCAATGAATCAAAACTTATTCCATGTTTCAAAGGAACAAACGTAACTCACTAATTTAGTGAATCCTACTGGACTCGACATAAACTCTTTAATTCAATCAAACAAACTTAACACATAAACCTCGTGAATCAATGTGCAGTATTTTTTCAATGAAATGCACTGCACGTCTTATTCAAAGAGTAGAACTCATTCCATTCATTCAATTCCACGAACAAAACAGATGCATTCAATGATGCAAACTGCACGCATTCATTCAAAGATCCAGACTGTACACCTTAATTCAATGAGTAGAGCGTTTCTCATTCATTCAATGTGTCAATCTTAACTCTTTAATTTAATCAAGCAAACTGCTTTCATTGATTCAAACATTATTCGTTATTTCAATGAAATAAACTTAACACACTTTTTTTAGTGATTCAAATTGCACACGTGCATGCAATCAAAGACACTGCACTTGTCAATTCAAGAGTAGAGCTACTCTCATTCATTTAATGTGTCATTCTTAACTCTATAATTCAATCAAACAAAATTAACTCATAAACATCGTGAATCAATTTGCACACATTCATTCAATGAAATGCACTGCACTACTTATTAATATTA
Source organism: Chiloscyllium plagiosum (assembly GCF_037043375.1). NCBI lineage: Eukaryota > Metazoa > Chordata > Chondrichthyes > Orectolobiformes > Hemiscylliidae > Chiloscyllium > Chiloscyllium plagiosum. The sequence continues at coordinate 8,301,463 of NW_028270192.1, read as the reverse complement.
ATACTCATTCAATGCTCGACCAAAAGTATTCATTCAATGATGCAAACTGCACGCATTCATTCAACGATACAGACTGTACGCCTTAATTCAATGGTAGAACTTCTCTCAATCTTTCAACGTGTCAAGCTTTACGCTTTAATTCAATCAAGCAAGCTGCATTCCATTGATTCATTGAATCAAACATTATACGTTATTTCAGTGCAACAAACTTAACACACTTATTTAGTGATTCATATTGCACACGTTCATTCAAACAAAGACACGGCATTTGTCAATTCAAAGAGTAGAGCTACTCTCATTCATTCAATTCCACAAGTTTCACACATTGGCTGAATCATACTGCACAAATTCACAGCATGAACGAAATTGCATGTGTTAATTCAATGAGTAGAGCTTCTCTCTTTCACTCCATGTGTCAAGTTTAAACCTTTAATTCAATGAAACAAACGGCATTCACTCATGGATTGAATCAAATTCAATACTTGATTCAATGATTCAAAACTTATTCCTTGTTTCAAAGGAACAAACGTAACTCACTTATTTAGTTAATCCTACTGGACTCGATCATTCAATGAAACAAACTGCACATTATAATGCAGTGAGTAAAGGTAATCTCATTGTTTCAATGCCGCAAGCTAAGCGATTTAGTTCAATGAGTGGAGCTTCTCTCCTTATTTTAATATGTCAACATTAACTCTTTAATTCAATCAAACAAACTTAACACATAAACCTCGTGAATCAATGTGCACACATTCATTCAATGAAATGCACTGCACGACTTATTAATAGAGTAGAGCTCCTAACGTTCATTCAATGCCACGAGCAAAAGTATTTTTTCTATGAAACAAACTGCACGCAATCATTCAATGATACAGACTGTACGCCTTAATTCAGTGGTAGAGATTCTCTCATTGATTCAATCAAGCAAGCTACGTTCATTGTTTCATTGAATCAAACATTATTCGTTATTTCAATGAAACAAACTTAACACACTTATTTAGTGGTTCATATTGCACACGTTCATTCAATCAAAGACAAGGCACTTGTCAATTCAAAGAGTAAAGCTACTCTCATTCATTCAATGCCACAAGCTTCACGCATTGGCAGAATCATACTGCACACATTCACTCCATGAACGAAACTGCATGTGTCAACTCAATGAGTAGAGCTTCTCTCATTCACTCTATGTGTCAAGCTTAACGCTTTAATTCAATGAGACAAACGGCATTCACTCAATGATTGATTCAAATTTCACTCCTTGAGTCAATGAATCAAAACTTATTCCATGTTTCAAAGGAACAAACGTAACTCACTAATTTAGTGAATCCTACTGGACTCGACATAAACTCTTTAATTCAATCAAACAAACTTAACACATAAACCTCGTGAATCAATGTGCAGTATTTTTTCAATGAAATGGACTGCACGTCTTATTCAAAGAGTAGAACTCATTCCATTCATTCAATTCCACGAACAAAACAGATGCATTCAATGATGCAAACTGCACGCATTCATTCAAAGATACAGACTGTACACCTTAATTCAATGAGTAGAGCGTTTCTCATTCATTCAATGTGTCAATCTTAACTCTTTAATTTAATCAAGCAAACTGCTTTCATTGATTCAAACATTATTCGTTATTTCAATGAAATAAACTTAACACACTTTTTTTAGTGATTCAAATTGCACACGTGCATGCAATCAAAGACACTGCACTTGTCAATTCAAGAGTAGAGCTACTCTCATTCATTTAATGTGTCATTCTTAACTCTATAATTCAATCAAACAAAATTAACTCATAAACCTCGTGAATCAATTTGCACACATTCATTCAATGAAATGCACTGCACTACTTATTAATAAAGTAGAGCTCCTAACGGTCATTCAATGCTCGAGCAAAAGTATTCATTCAATGATGCAAACTGCACGCATTCATTCAACGATACAGACTGTACGCCTTAATTCAATGGTAGAACTTCGCTCAATCTTTCAACGTGTCAAGCTTTACGCTTTAATTCAATCAAGCAAGCTGCATTCCATTGATTCATTGAATCAAACATTATACGTTATTTCAGTGCAACAAACTTAACACACTTATTTAGTGATTCATATTGCACACATTCATTCAAACAAAGACACGGCATTTGTCAATTCAATGAGTAGAGCTACTCTCATTCATTCAATTCCACAAGTTTCACACATTGGCTGAATCATACTGCAAACATTCACAGCGTGAACGAAATTGCATGTGTTAATTCAATGAGTAGAGCTTCTCTCTTTCACTCCATGTGTCATGTTTAAACCTTTAATTCAATGAAACAGACGGCATTCACTCATGGATTGAAACAAACTTCAATACTTGATTCAATGATTCAAAACTTATTCCTTGTTTCAAAGGAACAAACGTAACTCACTTATTTAGTTAATCCTACTGGACTCGATCATTCAATGAAACAAACTGCACATTATAATGCAGTGAGTAAAGGTAATCTCATTGTTTCAATGCCGCAAGCTAAGCGATTTAGTTCAATGAGTGGAGCTTCTCTCCTTATTTTAATATGTCAACATTAACTCTTTAATTCAATCAAACAAACTTAACACATAAACCGCGTTAATCAATGTTCAAACATTCATTCAATGAAATGCACTGCACGACTTATTAATAGAGTAGAGCTCCTAACGTTCATTCAATGCCACGAGCAAAAGTATTTTTTCTATGAAACAAACTGCACGCAATCATTCAATGATACAGACTGTACGCCCTAATTCAGTGGTAGAGATTCTCTCATTGATTCAATCAAGCAAGCTACGTTCATTGATTCATTGAATCAATCATTTTTCGTTATTTCAATGAAACAAACTTAACACACTTATTTAGTGGTTCATATTGCACACGTTCATTCAATCAAAGACAAGGCACTTGTCAATTCAAAGAGTAAAGCTACTCTCATTCATTCAATTCCACAAGTTTCACACATTGGCTGAATCATACTGCACACATTCACTGCATGAACGAAATTGCATGTGTTAATTCAATGAGTAGAGCTTCTCTCTTTCACTCCATGTGTCAAGTTTAAACCTTTAATTCAGTGAAACAAACGGCATTCACTCATGGATTGAATCAAATTCAATCCTTGAGTCAATGAATCAAAACTTATTCCTTCTTTCAAAGGAACAAACTCACTTATTAATTGAATTTTACTGGACTCGATCATTCAATGAAACAAACATTATAATGCAGTGAGAAGAGGTCAGCTCATTGTTTCAATGCCGCAAGCAAAGCGATTTACTTCAATGAGTATAGCTTATCTCTTTCATTTAATATGTCAACATTAACTCTATATTTCAATCAAACAAACTCAACTCATAAACCTCGTCAATCAATTTGTACACATTCATGTAATGAAATGCATTGCACGACTTTTTCAAAGAATATAGCTCTTAACATTTATTCAATGCAACGGGCAAAACGGATTCATTCTATGAAAAAAACATTCATACATTTATACAAAATGCATGCCTTAATGCAATGGGTTGAGCTTCTCTCATTCATTCAACTTGTCAAGCTTTACGCTTTAATTCAATCAAGCAAGCTGCACTCATTGATGCATTGAAACAAAAATTATCCGTTATTTCAATGAAACAAACTTAACACACTTATTTAGTGACTCATATTGCACACGTTCATTCAAACATTTGTCAATTAAATGAGTAGAGCTACTCTCATTCATTCAATGCCACAAGCTTCACGCAATGGCTGAATCGTACTCCATGAACGAAACTGCAATAACTCACTAATTTAGTGAATCCTACTGCACTCGACAGAAACTCTTTAATTTAATCAAACAAACATAACACATAAACCTCGTGAATCAATGTGCACTATTTTTTCAATGAAATGCACTGCACGTGTTATTGAAAGAGCAGAACTCATACCATTCATTCAATTCCACGAACGAAACAGATGCATTCAATGATGCAAACTGCACGCATTCATTCAAAGATACAGACTGTACACCTTAATTCAATGAGTAGAGCGTTTCTCATTCATTCAATGTGTCAATCTTAACTCTTTGATTCAATGAAAGCAAACTGCTTTCATTGAATCAAACATTATTCGTTATTTCAATGAAATAAACTTAACACACTTTTTTAGTGTTTCAAATTGCACACGTGCATGCAATCAAAGACTGCACTTGTCAATTCAAGAGTAGAGCTAGTCTCATTCATTTAATGTATCATTCTTAACTCTATAATTCAATCAAACAAACTTAACTCATAAACCTCGTGAATCAATTTGCACACATTCATTCAATGAAATGCACTGCACTACTTATTAAGAAAGTAGAGCTCCTAACGGTCATTCAATGCTCGAGCAAAAGTATTCATTCAATGATGCAAACTGCACGCATTCATTCAACGATACAGACTGTACGCCTTAATTCAATGGTAGAACTTCTCACAATCTTTCAACGTGTCAAGCTTTACGCTTTAATTCAATCAAGCAAGCTGCATTGCATTGATTCATTGAATCAAACATTATACGTTATTTCAGTGCAATAAACTTAACACACTTATTTAGTGATTCATATTGCACACGCTCATTCAAAGAAAGACCACGGCATTTGTCATTTCAATGAGTAGAGCTACTCTCATTCATTCAATTCCACAAGTTTCACACATTGGCTAAATCATACTGCACACATTCACAGCATGAACGAAATTGCATGTGTTAATTCAATGAGTAGAGCTTCTCTCTTTCACTCCATGTGTCAAGTTTAAACATTTAATTCAATGAAACAAACGGCATTCACTCATGGATTGAATCAAACTTCAATACTTGATTCAATGATTCAAAACTTATTCCTTGTTTCAAAGGAACAAACGTAAATCACTTATTCAGTTAATCCTACTGGACTCGATCATTCAATGAAACAAACTGCACCATTATAATGCAGTGAGTAAAGGTAATCTCATTGTTTCAATGCCGCAAGCTAAGCGATTTAGTTCAATGAGTGGAGCTTCTCTCCTTATTTTAATATGTCAAAATTAACTCTTTAATTCAATCAAACAAACTTAACACATAAACCCCGAGAATCAATGTGCACACATTCATTCAATGAAATGCACTGCACGACTTATTAATAGAGTAGAGCTCCTAACGTTCATTCAATGCCACGAGCAAAAGTATTTTTTCTATGAAACAAACTGCACGCAATCATTCAATGATACAGACTGTACGCCTTAATTCAGTGGTAGAGATTCTCTCATTGATTCAATCAAGCAAGCTACGTTCATTGATTCATTGAATCAAACATTATTCGTTATTTCAATGAAACAAACTTAACACACTTATTTAGTGGTTCATATTGCACACGTTCATTCAATCAAAGACAAGGCACTTGTCAATTCAAAGAGTAAAGCTACTCTCATTCATTCAATGCCACAAGCTTCACTCATTGGCAGAATCATACTGCACACATTCACTCCATGAACGAAACTGCATGTGTCAACTCAATGAGTAGAGCTTCTCTCATTCACTCTGTGTGTCAAGCTTAACGCTTTAATTCAATGAGACAAACGGCATTCACTCATTGATTGATTCAAATTTCACTCCTTGAGTCAATGAATCAAAACTTATTCCTTGTTTCAAAGGAACAAACGTAACTCACTAATTTAGTGAATCCTACTGGACTCGACATAAACTCTTTAATTCAATCAAACAAACTTAACACATAAACCTCGTGAATCAATGTGCAG